>NW_015116110.1:0-45427 GCF_001443285.1 Poecilia latipinna
GCGGGGCATCCGGTTGGAGTTTCCGTTTCAGTTCCACACGAGCCGTATCATCAAACCCCGCCGCCAACGGATCAGCTGCGTCGTATAACGGCTGTGTAAATTCAGCTTTTTTTTGGATGTTTTCCAGGGAGAATGGCATTTATTATTTTGTCATCTGTTTCATTATGAATACGAGTCATTTGTAGCATTTGCTCTTTTTTTTTTTGCAATCTCTAATTAGATTAGGAAAACAAAGCGAGGAAGAACGAATGGCTAAAAGCAGCAACACGGCCGAAACCAAATTAGAAAAATGACAACGTGATTCAAAGGCCTCTGGTGTGGAACGGTTAATGAACTCAGCGCAGTCGCTGTGATAACCGCAGAGCCGAGGCCGGGCGCACAAAAACAAACACAAACACTTTTGACTACAGATCTCGGGTAAACACTGCAGTCTGGGCGAGCTGGAAAACACGCTCTCACCCCAGTAAACAACTTCTCCAAAACATGTTGCTCACAAACAGAGCAATATGTGCTTTTTGGAGAGAATTAGAAAAAAAAGAGAAAAAGTAAAAAGACTTGCAGTCATTCTGGCTGTTATATGGATAAATCCTTTTCCATTTCGCATTTTAAGAAACATCGCTCTGTCCTCTAGGCTTGAAAGTCTGAATATTTGAAGAAGCAAATAAGCTGGAAAGAGCAATAAGGCAGCCGAAAGAAAATATCTGAAGTCTTTTTATTTCCTTACTGTTACTTACTGTTGAATCAGCGAGCCAACAAGAGAAGCAGCTGTGCTTTTAAATCCAAATACCTGCATCCAAAATCACGGATGTTTAACAGATTTAAGGGTTTGAATTAATTCCTGCTTATGACAGTTTGACATTTTGGATGTAAACGTTCAATGAAGTACTTAGTAATAACGATTACTTACAAACCAATGTTAATAAGAAGAATGTAAAGTACATTACGGTAACAACATTTAATCACGTTTTCATTTCAACAACGCTCCAGTTAGTCGTTTCCATCAGTGCCAAAGTTCAGTGGGGTTGACCTGACGTTAGTTGCAGAGCAAAAGCTCCAATAGATGCATTTCTATTGCAAACATTTGCAAATCTTTGTCTATGCTTTGCTGATGTTGACCAAAAAAGAAACAAAAAACAATTTGGCAACTGCCGTGTTTCCATCATAATCCAAAATCACACATGAATGTGTTTGCTCACACGATGAGTCATTAAAAATCGTGGCAGCGACGGATGTAAACAGCTATATGAGGCATATTCATAGTTCAACCACCTATTCAAGCATTGGAGCTACAAACCTCTTCCAGTTGGGAGCGGCTACTTATGCGGTGTTTTGGGGAAATTGTAGACGGTGATTTTAGAGAAGAGTTGTGGATCCAACCTGTTGAGATAACTTTTTAAGAACTGAGAGCTCTGGTGGAGCTAGAAAGCAACAAAAAGAATCTTCTTCCCAAAGTCTTCTTCACCTGTAGCAGCGTCCGTCTGTAGATCAAAAATATTTTTACTTTGATTGAAAGTAAATTTCTGTCTTCCACTCAGTCTATGTTTATGTATGTGACCTCAGTAAATAACGTCCATCCATTTACTGAGCCACTGGACGTGAGGCTGTGTGAGTAAGAGGCGATCTAAGAGACTCCAAGGCCAAAGGTAAAGTAAGAACATCGTGTTTGTTCTGGTTCTGCCCTGGGGTCTCCTCCCAGTACCCAGAAAACCTCCAAGTAGAGGCAGAACGATCGCAGGCCAGAAACACCTCAACGCACAACTTTCATTTTTCCAAAGCAGAGTATCTACTCCAAGTTCTGAAAACCTAGCCTGTTTAGAATATATAAACACATATCTTGGTGCTGATGGACCCCCACTGTCCCACACTGATTGAGCAGATTTTCTCTTCACATAAACACCTTGGGGCTCAATAATTCAGTCACTGGAATCACTGGAACAAACCATTTGTCTCTGAAAGGCTGCTGTCAAGTCAAAGGTAAATGAACGCGCCCTGACCTTGATGTCACAAAGCAAGCCATCTGTAAACGCCACGCCGGCGTCGGCCCAGCCCGAAGCAGAGCGTCTGGTATGAGTGGACACACGGCAGAGTCATTTTCCTCTGGCAGCAGCAGGATCTTTGATGAACATTGACATCAGCAGCAGACCTAATCAGTTACTGTTCGTACAAATTAACAGGGAACTGCCAAGTTGCAGCCTTCGGTATTATAGCTCTGGGTCGGCGCCAGCTCGCACCTGAGCAGTGGAGAGATGAGATTAGGACAAAGGGAGTAAATGAATCTGGGGTGTAATGAATCTTAGAGGACGTCTCGCGTTTTCTGATGGATTGAAGTTGGAAACTGTCGTGTAAACGCATTAACAAAAGGGCGACGATGATATTCAGGTTGTCTAAATTAGGTTTTTTTTTTACTTCAAACTTTGGAGAGCAAGGATTGCACAGATTGAACTGGGTTTTAACTCACTGAATGTTTGTCTTAAATTTACACATTGACTGGATTAGCTTGGTATAGAAAGAAGCTTAAGGGTCAGGTCAACTGATGAACCAGGTCTGCTGACAGGTCCTCTGTTTTTTTTCCAAACATGCCCGATCCCTTCCATTGTGTTTGGGCAGCAACTTGACCTTGAATAAGTGCCAAACTGGCAGTAGAGCCTCCACAAACCCAGTTCTGTTTCCAGTGCTGCAACTTTGACATAAACTTGTCCGAGATCCAACAAACTCGTGTCGGCCTTTAACTGGGCGAGAGGAAAAGCCGAGCAGGGACCAACTCAAGGTTTTCAGAGGCCATGTTTGAATCTCTGGAGTTTATTTCACTTTGGTCACCAAATTGTTCCACAGTAACGAAGGATGTTTAATATCAGCGGAAGTAGATTGGATTTCAGGAACAAATGTGATACACGTTTAAGTCAAGTTTATTTGTATTAAAAGGTAGATCAATATAATTTACATTACAAAGTAAAGTAATAGTGTGAAAACAGTGCAGCAATCAATGCAACTACAGATAAAGTAGTTAACTGACTTTAGATTGTTCTTCTTTAGGTCCAAAGATAATAACTTCATTTTAGTCTAATTTAAATTTAATGTTGAGTTCAAACTCTGAAAGAAGAGAGAAGTTTCTTCTACAAGAGCAAGAACAAGGTTCTTCCTGTCAGGGGTATTTCATACTTAAAACCTTGCATGTGTCTCACATTCACTGCTGGACAATCACTTCATAATCTGCCCAGATTAGGCGACAAGAACAAGATGCTACAACAGAACAAAGTCACGTTCTTCTTTCACCTCAGGAAGTGAGAACAAATTTTTCTGCTGCAATGGAATATGTTTTGGCCTGTAATAAAGAAAGTCAGCAAATAATTTATAATTAGTGGTTTAAAACTGTTCATATTCTGTATGGTCTAGTCTGTGCATAAAAGTTTCCTTCAAAGAAACAAAAAAGGGTAAAGTTCTACGCTGATGACTTTGAACTGTTCTACTTGAAGATCTGAATGTAAAATCTAATAATAATCAAATTAATATTGAAACATGCAAAAAGCTTATCAGCAATTATAAAAAGGTTGAGCTTGCTTTAATAACATTAAAACATTTTAAGCATGCCATTTTTAAGTAAAATATTTAAATACACTTTTTATAAAATATATATACTCCTATTACATTATTTACTCTCTTTTGAGTGAATTCTGTTTCATTTTCTATCAACTCTGTTTGTTAATATTGCAGCGGCTATAAAAGGCAGAAAAGCTGAAGACAGTGAAGGAAATGTAAATAAAAAAGAATGAAATTACCCAGAAGCATCAGAGTCTGAGCCCAGTTTGGGTTCCTGCATTTTGTGGTGCAGCTTGAGCAGATGGCTCTCAGCAGTTTGCTTTGGGAGGACGGTAGCTCGGCAACATCCTCAGGGACGTCAGGTTGTACAGGTGCGTTTTCATCTGTAGTTATTTTTACCAGGTATTTGGGGAGGATGGAGAGAGGGCTGGACAGAAACACGGCCACCGCACCAGAAAACGTGGTTCAAAAATGCATTTTATATATATGTATAAAGTAGAATATCAAAAAGAGGAAATGTTAAACTGCTTCTCAAGTACGGCACCCTGCGAAACTTTTTTCACATTTTGTGAAATTAAGATTTTCTGTGATGGAACATAATTTTTTTTTCCTAGTAAAAATCTGAACAGTGTGGTATGAAGTTGCATTTAGCCTTTGCTCTGACACAACGAAAAAAAAATTAGTGTAAATAAGTCTCAAAGATTATCTTAAGGTGATTTTTAACATTAACCCTGGACAATGAAAAAAACGAAGGAATCTTGTTGCAATGTTTAGATCCAACTGTATGGACAGCATTCCTATCGAGCTTCCATAGTAATTGGTAAATAAAAAAATTATAATTAGTGGTCAAAAAACAAGCACCTAAGTTTGGCTAAATGGCCGAACTCAAAAGTCCAATCTGTCGTCTGATCAAATGAACCCTGCCGACATGGTTAATAATCATACACTAAGAGTTTACAGAGTTTTTATTTACTTCATTTTAGGCATTCAAGCACATCAAACACTTTGAAAATCTAATATTTCTTAAAGGAACATAACAACTGAGGAGGGCCCAAACCAGAGCCTTGGAGAACCTCATAAGTTAGTTCGATCTAAAATAATGCGGTTTCCGTTTCTAAGAGGTCCGATTGGAACCACGCCGAACGGTTCTGGAGATTTCCATCAAACTGTGAAGTCTATTAATTAAGATGTGATCAGAAGCAGGAAAGGTTGCAGAAAAGTCTAATGAGACGGAAACGGTAAAGTGTCTGAGTCTGTCCTCATGATGCTGGCAGGCAAAGCTTTCTCAGCAAAAACACATCAGGAATTTGAAACAAATTATTCAGTTGGTTGAGCAAAACTTTTTAAGTTAAATAAAATTCAGAAATGAGTCAATAGTTGTTTGCCCAACGGCGTTCGAGCTGGGTTTATTAAAAATAAGTTTAGCCACAGCATGTTTAAACTTGCAGTAGCCTATGTAACTTTTATAAAAAAAAAAATAAAAAATTGTTTTTAGATATTTGTTGAAATTATCAGTATAAAATAAGACAGATAATCTGTGTAAAAGCTGGTTCACCACAACGAACCAGCTGCAGCTTTTTTTCCACAGATTATCCCCGGCATAACCGTTTTAATAAATTTGGAACAAACATACTTTTATACATGCTGCAGCTTTAAGAGCGATAAGAACAGCAATAGATTGATGCGACTGAATATTTTTTACAATGCAGGAGCCAAAAAGAGGAGAAAACTGACTGAGGGTCTCATGTTTTTTTTCCCAAATGTCCTTAAAGTTTACAAGTGGGAAGGAAGACTGTGATTGTGCTTCCTTCCCAGATCGATAAACAGAAGAATAGAGAAAGAGCTGAAATGAAAAATTGATATTCCTAATTTTACTCTCAAAGGATGTCAGAAAGTTGTTAGAGTCAGACTTTGAAAATACAGATATGAGCCGAGCTTTAGCGGGAAATTAGATCTGTTATTTAGCATCAAATAAAAAATGGAGTTGTTTTTGTTTGAGGACATATGCTTTGAAAGTAAGCAGCGCTGCAATTTTTATCATCTCGTTCAAAGACGCTACTTGAAGTGCATTCTTTGAAGTTCCAACTTATTTTCTTACCACAAATGCTAACATTTATCCGATAACTGGTCCCTTTCTGTTTCACAGCAGATTACAGGACGGAATGAACGAGTCAGGATCATTTCCATCAACTAAGTCTCTCGCAAATAACGCATAAAAACCACAAACCTCTGACTGATTAACGAGCCGTCTCTATGACTTTAATTTAAGAGGAACGGCATCAACATCAACGTTGAGAGAAGCTGCAGCTGTGGCCTCTCACGTGAATCCCTCCGACATGTAAATGGTTCATTTTTTAGGCCTAATGAGAACACAAGCTCCGGTGAATGAGCCGTTTTATGAGGGACCCCAGAAATATGTTGTTCAAGGTAAAAGGACTCAATTACAACTGTCTCCCATTCAATGACACGAAAACATCAGAAAGAAAAAAGTTGGTCATACTGGGGGATTTATGAGCTACAGGACAGTAAAGCACAGTTTGGATGGACGGACGTTAAAAATTAGTAAATGGATAATTCTCCCTTATTTTACAGATATAAATATGTTTACTTCAATTTCATTCAATTCAAGCTAAAATAATTGCTATTATGGATCCCAAAGGGAAACTATATGCTGATGCAACCCATTTCATTCAAGTATCTTTTAAGAGTCTTTGTGATGATAACAGTCAATCTCGCTTTGAATCTGAAGAAGCCTCTGACTGAAGACTGTTACTACATGACAGATTCATGACCATCATGACATGCTAACAGCTCAGTTTCTTAGCAGCAGAGATGATATTTCACAGTGATATGACACAATCAGTTTTCTTGAAGGTGCCGCTAATCCGTCACATTTGCTTTTGCCACTCTTCTTTGAATCTCCAGTTGGCTGTTGGGTCAGAAAGCCGGGTTCCAGTAGAATCCTCCATTTTCCATTAGGATCAATGGAACACCTTGTTGACACGGTTACACATCATCTGTCCAAAAGTAAAAATGTAAGGGCAAAATTCAAACTATGAATAAAAGTGTACAGAAAGAACAAATAAGAACAGGAGGCAGCAGAACTATTCCAACATGGCGCCATCATGAGCGAAGCGAATCCAGAATGAAACAAGACCAAAGCAATGTCTAAATGTGTCCAAAGAAGGTTCTATTAGCGCAAAATGTCCAAAGACAAATGCATGCCACACATTTCAGAAGTTACAGTTATAAGAAATTCAGAAAACGTTTCCAGCTCACGGTTACGCACCAGTCTGTTAGTCTGTCACATAAATGCTCAATGAAACACAAACATAGTTGTAGAGCGACAATAACTAAGACACTTAAATATGGAAAACATATATTTCTATCCCTCTTTTTATCTTAATTTCAGACTACCCAGATGAACGCCACTCAGTCCATTTGAAGGGTTTGGGTGGCGAAAAAACCTCCATCTTGTGGGATTCTCCAGCTTCCAGGAAATGTTTTTTTCATCCTCCTTCATTCAACACTTCCTTTATATCCCCTCTTTCTTTCTTTTTTTTAAGCCCTACATGTCATGTCTCTTTCATATGAAATTAGGCTTTGATGAATATTGTATGAAAAGGAACCTGCTTCCAAAGAGACTGACCTTCACGGCTGCTCCGCCGCCGTCGTTTGAAGTATTGTCAAGTCCTGAGAGCTTACACGGGCACTTAAGCTAACACAGGTAGGAAGAAAAGGACTGCAAAATATTTAACTAACATTGCCTTGATTTGAAAAGGCTAGCCGCGAGGCACAACAGGAAAAGGGCTTAATCACCGGGATGGTGGTATTTGAAACAGCACTTTAAATGCCCTTTCTACCTCGTTCCGTATTGGGGAGCTGTCTGCGTTTGTCCAGTTAGCTGCTTTGCTGTGATAAAGGTTAATCTGTCCATGTCAGATATCACAGTATAATGGCTGTCTTTGGATTAAAATAACAAACCAGCAGAAACCCAACTAAAATGGTCAAATGCACAAACACACACGCACACATTTTTTTTTTAATCAGTTTGCTTTTCTGACCGTCCTTCGTTGCCGCGGGCCTTTTTAAAGGGAAATGTGACTCAACTTAATTTCCCCTCTTACTGCCTGATAGTCTCCGCACTGCCAGCCAGCAGAAGAGTTTTAGGTAAATAACTACTGACTTTTTAATCAAAGACACCAGAGCTTATGGCTCCACCTTAACACACATGCCTGAAACATCTGGATGACCAGATGCTCGTTTTCGCTAATCCGATAGCCCCAACCCCTCTACGTTTCATTTGGCGGCGCCTCAAACCTCTTTGATTCATCTCTGGCGGCAGAGTCTCGATGTTTGGCATTTCCAGTGCTGGGTAAGCGCTTTTAAAGAGCGCTTTGAACATTTCAAACAGGTGAGGACTTCGGCAAATGCAATGTAGAGGAACCTGCTTTATCGCCGCGCCGATGCCTTCTGGCTCGTGGCCTTCGTGACGGTCATCAGAGCCATTAAGGAGTTTTCGTTCAAAGCAGCAGAATGGCCTGTGAACAGGAAGTGGGGTGGGTTTTTGTACCTGGGCATGATTTCACTCTGGTGAGAATTAATGCGTTTCCTATTTGTTTTTTTAGCTATATTGTGAAGGAGTTGGAGCTAGCTGCCTGAGCTAGCTCACAGGTGACAGCTAACCTGTAATTACATAGGAACCGAACGCATCATCAACACGCCAACCTTCAAAAGGCAGACAACTCTTCTGTCTGCATATGGAGCAGCTATTTGAAAATTACATGGTGGCGCATTTAAAGGGACGGTATTGTGTGTTTTGAAGCCGAGTAGTGCAATTTTATAGCACAATCAAGTAACTTTGTTACCTTCACTTGTTAAAAATGTGCTATCAAATATAATTTAAAAGAAATTTGGAGGAATCAAAGCAGAACTCCAGGTAAAAACTGTAAGGCAAAACTAACTTACAGGTAACTTTTCAGCGACATACAGGAGCTTGGTTTAAGTCGATAATTCTTTAATATTGATAAATATGTATTAGTTACATTGGGAGATTATTTCACTAATAACATGGAAGAAATGTCTTGTTATAAGAGAAATAGTCTGCTAATTTAACTAGAACTTTTTATTGATTTAAAACAAGCTCCTATATCTTTCTCAAAAGTTGCTTGTAAGTTAATTGTATCGTATTTGAGTTGTACTAAGATGTTTTCAAACTCTTACAAGCAATTTTGGTCTGGAGCAAAATGACTTAAAATATTTGAACCAGTGTGAAGAAATATAACAAACTCATTGATTGCTTGGAAATGACATTGCCCCCTATTCCACTTCGTTCAATCACTTCGACATCTCTGAGGAATAATGATGGAATAAATTAAGTTCATTCCTCTCGTTGGTCAAGGAGTGCAAGAAACGTCTTGATTTTTGAGCCAAAAACAGAAAAAAAAACAAAGAAAACAATCCAACCCGTCCGATCCATCAGAAGAAGAACAAACATGAAATGTGAGTCTGAACCCTGAGCTGCTGGACAAATATTTTTCCCCGTGCCGAGGAGATTCTGTGTTTACACGACAGCCGCAGGTGACGGTGATCACCGGCTCATTTGCTCTTTTGAGCATGTCACTGACACTTCATACTCAGGGTTTATTGGAACCAGCAGCCTGTTCATATCTGCCACTCTAATGGAGGGGAGAAAGGCTGCAGGCTCCACTGACTGCACACGGTATCCTTTACTTCCCTTCAGTGCAGAAAAACGATAAAGCCTCGATTGCAGCAGGTGACCAGGATGATTGCTGCTGTAGAGCCAAATCAAAACCCCGGCACAGGATAACCTTTAAAAGGGAATCCATGATGCATGCTGGGAACGTGTTGTGGAACAAAGGATGCAGTCTGACAACAGCAGCCGATCACTGGAACATGATTATATGGTGAAAGGAAGCGTTTCAAACTAGGGTTCTTAAATAATGTGGAGCAAAATAAAAAGAGAGAGACTCTGTCCTGCCCTGAGAAGACGCAAGGTAAACAGAGAACATGACACCAAGTTGAAGGTCCAACCCATCGCATCCATCCCATCTAATGTCTAAAACAATACACTGCTGAAGGTTTAGAATTTAAATCAGGCACTGTGACGTTTTAGAGTATTTTCTTTTTAGAATATAGCATGCAAAAAACGTAATTAGATTAGATTAGAAGAAATTAGGGAAGACTGAAGTCCAAAACCTTGAGTCAAACTTTGAGTGTTTAGAGTTTGTGTCTGAGTATAAGCCAAAGACTTTGGTTGTTTTTTTGTGACTGTGGTGCGATTTATATCCAAATCTGAGACTTGAGCTCTGGCACATTCATGCTCCAAGTAGGTAAGGGTTAAAGGTGAAGGTTTAAAGCACTTTTCTACTCATACCAACCACTAGAACCACATTCACCCAGTCAAAATCATCGAGCAAGAACACGTCAAATATGTGCCTCAATGTTCCACTTAGTGCTAATCAAAGGCAAGTCTAACCAGGTGGGTTTTTAATCTAGATTTAAAGGAGCTTGGTGTTTCAACAGTTTTGCAGTTTTCTAGACGTTTGTTCCAGATTTCTGGTGCATAGAAGTTGAACGCTGCTTCCCCCATGTTTGCTCTGCATCTACCAGAAGATCCGATTGGTCTGGAACAGCAGATCTTTACTGTATCGTGGTGCTAAGTCGTTCAGCGACTTATAAACTAACAAAAGTATGCTAAAATTTATTCTCTGGGAGGCAGAATGGTCTGATGAGGAACCTTTGTGGTTTGTAAACTTCAAAAACTTTGAAGTTTACCTTGACACCAGTAACCGGCCCATGACTGATCCCAAATACTTTCCCAGGCTGGTCTACTGGGAGGTGAGCGCAGCGGCTCTTGGCCCGGCTTCCCGTTTGAAACTTGGGCCGCAGAATGTCTGTTAGGGCAGCCGTCCAAACTCCAGCCCAATCAGGCCGAATGCCATCGCTCTACAATGTCAGACGGCAAGCTGTCGAGCTCAAGAAAGCTCTGGCACCCTCACAGCCAACACGCAAGACCGCCATTTGAAATGGAAACAAAACGGCCAGCAAATTAAGATGGAGGGAAGTGGAGAGCAGCTCTCTCACTCTAAGGCTCGCTGTGTGGTCTCCTTTAGAGCTGACATAATGAAAACGACATTACGACACTTATCTGAAGAGCTGCAAGTCTCTGTATGTAGACATCAGAAGCAGCAGAGCACTTAACCTTCCTTTGTGCCTCCTTTCCTCCCGTAGCCTCCATGTCACACTGCCGAACGCCTGACTGAAACGAACGCTCAGGGAATCTGTCATAAATCGTGAGATGGACTCTCTAGAGATGCCGCCGTTCTGGGATGTGCTACGTATTAGGAGCTGCGTTCAGCCACCCGTGTGGCACAGTCTTTCTCCTGCACTTGTTTCAGAACCACTCGAGTGTACTTTCCCAAAAAACTCAACCTCGTCTAATCCGCACAGTTAGGCTCCTGATGGTTTCCTTCAGCAGACGATAAGATTGGTTCCCATGAGGTAAATGTGATGTGTAAGAATGTGGAAAGGGAATATTTGGGGAGTGGTGAGAGAGGAGAGGAATGTGATCAATAATCCTGCTGGTTTGGTCTGCCGGGTTTTTGCGGAGCTCATTTTTATACGGATAAGCACCGATTCTTCCCGAAGGCATTCAGACTTAATGTCTACAAACACGTGGTTTGTCTGATGAGCCTCCCAGGAATGCGAATAAGAGTCTAATGTCAAGTCCTGCAGAGTGGAAAGTCTTTGCCAGCAGTAGCTGCATCTCCATTACAAATGTATAAAAAGCGTTGACACCAATGTTGGAAAAAAAAGAGAACAACTTCTCAATTTTGGTGTTTCCATCTCTTTCCAAGAGACACAAACAGACGTTTGTTCACACGACAAGCTATTAAAAATATATAAATATATGTATCGCCGTCCTCCTCAAACTACTTCCTGAAAACAGTGTTTCCGTTGCAGTTTTGTGAAACAAAACCAATTTCGATTTGGCCAAAAAATCCACCTCATCCTGGTGGAAAAACGTTTTACTGAAAAATGTGTTGTTGTTTTTTTATTTTTGGATTTACCGTGTTTGTATTAAGGAAATGTATTTTCTAAATGTCACATTGAACAGCTACAAGGTCAACGCAGGCACAACTATTATCCTGACATCAAAGCCCCAAGTGGGATCAGACACACTGGATCTTATTGCTCTAATGAAGCTTTTTAGCTCTAATCTAAACCAATATAAACTGTTTTCCTGACATGGGTAAAAAAAAGAAAGGATGTTTTTTTTGAAGAAGTTGGAACTGCAGTTCATACGGATGAAATTATCAATAAAGTTGCACTTACTGTATATGTTTTGATGGCACACAGCTCAATTTGACGGGATTATCTGTTGTTGTTTTTTTTCAAACAGCCTCTGTGTTACATTTAGATCTTCTGTGCATTGAAAGAAAATCCAAAATACCTTTCAACCGATTCTTCCCTTTTTTTAAAGTCTCTTGTAAGCTCTTTTCTCCCCCCCTCCCCTCCCCCTTGCAGCGGCTCACGCTGGGTTCTTTGCCTCAGACGTCCTCGACCGAAACAAAGAGAGGCAGACACAAGTACAGAACACAGACGAGAGAAAAGGGAAAACAAAAAAAGCAAAGACAACACTTCAGAGCGTTCGTCTCCTGAACGGCTTTGGCACTTCATTTGTTTTTACCCAATTACAGTAAGTGGCGTGCCCAAGGATTATGAGGGGCTTTTGAAAGGCAATGAAATGATCTGTCCTCTGGTGTGTGTGAGAGCAGGGTGTGGATCTGAGTGACTGTGACGCCTCTCACTGCGGCTAACCTGCACAAGGAGAGGCCTTTCATCCTCACTGTGAAATGCCATGTATGCGCCTGCCGTCCTTTAACTACACACCTGAAAGAAATATCCATCCATCCATTTTCTTACACCCTTGTCCCTTAGTGGGGTCCAGGAGGTGCTGGTGCCTCTCCAGCTAACGTTCCGGGCGAGAGGCGGGGGAACCCTGGACAGGTCGCCAGGGAATCGAACCCAGAACCTTCTTGCTGCAAGGCAACTGCGCCACTGTGCAGCCCTGAAAGAAATATTTGAAAGAAAAAAAAATTGCAACAGGAATAAATTACAACTTGAATTAAAACACTGTGATATACATAAAATAATAGAAAAAGAAAAAACATAAAATGTCAACGTGTTGCCATGACCCAGCAGGTTTTTCTGAGGGATCGAATGTCTTTACATGCAGAAAAAATAAAATAAATGGAGTCAATGCAAACGTATGTCAGTGGCCTCATGAGAAAAACTAAGCAAACTGTCACTTGCTTCGTTTCCATGTACCATAGAAATGCGCAAATTTAAATCACGAAAGTAAATTTATTTAATGGTAGAGCGCCAATTTGGAAGATACTCACTTTTATTTTGCTAACGTGTTTTTTTTTTTTTGGCTATATCAAAGTAGATCTATTTTGCAAAACTGTAATGGAAGCACTTTTTTTTTTCCTTTTTGTTGCATCACATGATAAACTACCGGATGTCACTACTGTCAAAAAATCACGAAGAAGACTTCGTGGTTGGTAGTTTGTGTGTTTTTGCGGACAACGTGCAGCTGGCTCCACCAGAGCTCTCATTGCGTCCCACTCCACAGTACTTTAAAAGTTGAGTGTCAGTCCAATGAGCTGAATTTAATCTAATCTAATCTAATATCGGCAACTACACTTTCCAAAAAACGCTTCACACATAGCCGATCCCTGTAGAAGCGGCTTGTCGCTCCGACGCCTGAATAACGCCGTCTCCTCTGACAGCTCAGAGATGATGAATATATCTCCTGACATAACTTTTAGAAATTCAAATATGACTTAAAAGAAATTTAACTTCATAATTCAACGTCTTGAAATTGGGCCTGTGTCTCTTTAAAACCTCCTGCTCTTTCTGAAACTCCATCTTCAGGAAATCATCACAACATGGCTCCTCTATTAACCTTTCAACTCCTTTTTTTTTTAACCAGCTACTGTAAGTTAGCTGATATAATGAGCTCAGTAGATGTGCAGTTCTGCCAGGTGTTTGCTAATTGTTGCTGGCTAGTCTGAAGGAGCTGAGTGGAGGAATCTTGGGGGAGGGGCTGCTCTGTGAGCTCCATTTATTGGTTTATACATACATACACGTAGCACTTGAGATATCTTTCTATATTTCTTTTTCTGCCACGGCGCTCTTTACTACATAGACGGCTGATGGCTTCAGAGGGCCACAACCTGGGGGGTCAATCTTTCATGTCTTTGTAAACTGAAATAAATCTGTGGGTGAGGAAAAAGAAAAGTCAGCCGACACCACATTCTGTGAAACCTCAAATCGTAGCCGAGAGGCTGCGGTATCTCTCCAGGGTCACAGGAGATCCGTCATAGCGGGCAGGTTCTTCCCACATGCTGCTCAGACCCTCTTCAGATCAGCAACGTCCTCCACACACAGCCGCACCAACGTCCCCGCATCCCTTTGTGCTCCATGCCCTCTTCCGCCTCACTGTTTATCTCCTTTTCCCATCCCCCCGATCCGCCTCGACACGCAGGGGGAACGGAGTCCAACCTGACTGGAAGTGTTTCCTAACAAGCAGAACCTTGCTCTTTTAGCGCCGCCGCCGTCGCTCTAAAAGCCACACGAAGGCAAGGAGAATCTCAGCAGAAATGCTTGGATTGGCTCGGTAACAATTAGTTACAGCAGAGGACACAGAGAGGCGCCTCTTGCTGTGAATATGCACGCCTCGGCTCTCTCTTCCTTTTCTCTCGGGCTTAATAAAAATGCACGACTCAACGGCGGCGGCGGCGGCAGGGGGGGCTGCGCGGAGCAGAAAGATTAAACTAAGCCACCAAACTGCTGCCATCTCTTGAATTTTACATCTCACAAGGCCTGGAAGCAAACTCCATTCCTCTGACATCCTCCGCTGGTCTTTCAGGCACGTCTACGCCAGAATGTCTGAGGAGATGCAGGAGAGCCTCCGCAATCATCCCGGCAGCAGAGTGGAACCAGCCAGCAAAGTTCATTAACACCGGGTGTCGTCCCGGTGTCGAAGCAGACTTTGTTTGTAGGGAGAGAAATCCTGAAATGCAGCAGATCAGGTCAGCACGTTATTTTCTGAAACAATGTGTTGAAGTGGCTCCACTTTTATCAGCTTCATCAGCCCACAGAATGTGATACCAACGTTCTTGTGGTTCATTAAGGTGTTTTTTTATGAGATCAGGATTTGTGTTTACACTTTTTATTTTTTGATCAGCAGTCGGTTTCATCTCGGCAGCCATTTTGTCCCGTCTCTTTCCTATTAGGGAAATAAACACGGAGTCAAGTGAGGCCTGATGTGCCTTCGTTTAGGAAATAATGCGTTGCATTTTTTAAGATCACTTGGCCTACTTCGTGTTGTCAGAAAGGTACAGTTTTAATGTATTTCTTGATTTGACACGTGGTCACAGCTGCGTTTCCATTAGTTAACCATAAATTTACAAAAATAAATTTGCTTATCGGAAGCATACCAATTTAAGAAAGAAAAAAAAATGAACATTTTTCAATAAAAGGTTTTTCCTCTACGATGAGGAAGTTTATGAACAGCATCAATATTTGTGTATTTCGCAAAACTGCAATGGAATCACTTTTATCGCATGACGGCAGTTTGTAGACAGCAGCAATGTGATTGTTTGCAGCCTCTTCGGACAGCGTGCAGCTGGCCCCTCCAGCGTTCTCACAGCATCACACAGTTCGTCCAAAGTTGAGCTCATCATTTGAAAGTGTTGAATCAATAACTCTAATGTAAAACTGCTGACTACAATTTCCTCAAAACACTGTGTATTTACTTAACCAATCGCAAATGTAAGGGGCTTAATCGCTCCAACGCTGAGCTCAACAAGGCGCCATCGTCTCCCCTGACGGATGATGATGATGATTTAACTGCTCTTCTCTTTAGACGAAAACACCACAATTGCAAAATTGTGTTTTCTCTACATTGGCAGAACGTTGTCAAAGTTTCCTAGTGATCAGGGCTTTGTTTGGTTTGTAATTGTAAGTAATTTATGATTTAACACGTCGATGCATTTTACTTCAAAATACCAGGATCCGAAGAAAGCTGAGTTTTAGTTTTGCTGTTAAATTCATTAGTCGGATTAACCTGGACAAGACCGGCAGTGAAGTTGTTTCTGTGCAAGCAGAACAAATCTGTGGGGTTCTAATTAGTCAAGCGTGCGGCCTGTTCCAACTCAGCAGATTATTAAGAAGGTGTAATCGTATGATGCTTGAACAATGGCACAGCAGAGGCAATCATTAAAGGAAGAAAAGACAAATATAAAACAAAGCATTTAGAGTTTTTTCCACAGTCCAGAAACACATAAATGTTAAAGCAAATGGAAACTTGCTTTGACATCCTATAATTGTCCACACACGTTTCAAACATTAATTTTACTCCTCCAGACCTGTAAGTGGCGCTAAACATGGAGCAAAGGGCATGACAATATGGCCTTCACATGAGGAAAAAACAAGATTACCAAACTAAAAACTGTGGGTTGAGTCTTTTCTGTGAAATGGTGATGAAGTTGAGCTTCTTTTCCATGTATAAAACTAATGGAGCACAAAATGGCGGACATGTAATTTGCTGAGTGTTGATATTTATGATGCGTTTAGAGTTTAGATGTTAGGCTAATACTTAAGCATTTTTATAAAATTTGTGTTTTTGCTATATTTACCAGGGCAAATTTTTCACTCTGGAAATCATTTAAAAAAAGAGCCTCTGGATCCTTTAAAACACTGATTTCATAAGGATGTGGGGTACAAACATTAAAATTCTAATTATTTTAAAGAGAATGTTACCAGAGCCTTTGTGTATGGTTGATGTCTTGTGTCTCTGTGTTTTCCTGTGAAAAAATAACAGCTTCAATGCTTTGTTTGCTGCCTTAAAAACAAGAGGTACAATTTAATGTCTGGTTCAAATCAGTCTGTGTGTTTACTGTCTGCAATGCAAATATCAGAGAGATTATTGAGCTCCACAGAAAACTGAGTTGTGTTGTGCTGAATTTAAACGATCTTCTTCAAATAGGACGCTGTTTTTCTTTTAAAGTTTTACAGAATTCGGACTCGTATCTTGAAATGCAAATATTTTCCATCTTCAGTTTTCTTTGTGTGTGTTTATGCAGACCTGAAAAATAATGGAAGCAAATTCCACACGTTAATAGACGACAGAGAAACTTTACAGGAGAGGCAAACAGACAGTAACAAGAAATAAAACTGAATCTTCACACCATTTAGAGTAGAAACTTGATCCTTCACTGCAAAAACATAAAATCTTACTGAGTATTTTTGGTTTAGTTTCTAGTGCAAATATGTTGGTACAAATAAGATGAAACTAACTTACAATTAACTTTTCAGCAAGAAATATGAGTTTGTTTTAAGTCAATGATTCCTTAATATTGATTTTAAAAAGTACCAGTTCTGATTATTTCACCTATAAATGGGAAAAAGTATTTTTATAAGTGAAATGCCAATGGAACTACTTTTTAATTTAATTTTATTGATATTAAGCACTAAGGAATTATTGACAAGCTCCTGGATCTTGTTGAAAAGTTACTTTTAAGTTAGTTTTGTCTTACATCAAATGTTCTGAGATATTTGCAGTAGAAAATAGACCAAAATTACTTGTGTTTTTGCAGTGTCTTTCACTTTTGTATGCAAATTCAATTTGGACTTAGTGAGAGCAATTTTTGTCAAGTTACCAAAATCGCAGAGCCTTGGATGAACTTCAAAAAATGTCAGCTTATTTTGTAATTAGTGTTGCAAAATGAGACACACTTTAGTTTATCTTTTGTGATCATCTTTAGTTATTTTTAACCAACAAAAATTTGTAAAATCTACCTAACTGCTCAACTTTCAAGAGAAATTGATGATGTGTGAGAGTCACAACAATCTTTGTGCGTTATTTCTTTAACACTATGCTTTGTGTTGTCAGCTTTTACTCTGTTAATCTGCTATCCCAGCATCAATATAATGAAGCTGATACATAATGGGGTCAGTAAATAAACGTAAACACATTTGGCATATTTCCAGTTAAATGTTAATGGATTGAAAGCCCTTCATAGAAGTTTCAGGGGGAAAAAAAAAAAAAGATGACGTTCACTTATTGTGAGGTCTGATTTATTTTTCCCATGCTCCATCATGACAGTGCCGTGTGTGTCGCCGCTTCTCGGGCTACCATCTGCTTCTATTTCACATTCACTGGGCATCTTTATTGCCGTCAGGAAGGGAGGGATTCATCATTCCTCCCCGGCCATATGTATTCATCAGGGGAAGAAAGCGTTCGGGTTGATACTTCAGAGAGAGCCGTGTTACTCAGTCCGACTACGCCGTCTGATTTCCAAGCTCTTTTGTGACACTAGCTGTGGTCTCTTTTCCACATCATCCTTTTTATTTTGTAACTTTGTCAGGGAGAGAAGGTTCTTCATTTAAATACATCTTCTGTCGCTCATTTGTAGAAGACAGATGCCCTCTCTGGCCCAAATCCGCCATGCCTAATTACGCCGTCTATCGTTTTTTTGGGGTCGCACTCGATGTCGTAGAGACGCGCTCCAGCAATGCAAAGTGGAACTATAAATGACTTTACTTTGGAGTAAATGTAAAAAAAAAAAAGCTTTATTATGGATCAGAATGAAGTAAGTGCATAACCAGACACCATCATTAAGGGAAGCTGGAATAAAAGAACTAAATGAAGCAACTTGTGCTCAGGTTATATAGTTAAGTTCAGACACAGTTTTGTACATTTGTCCATGACCTGGCAGATTTAGATTTGAATCATTTTAGGCTAAGACCTTATAAGCGAGTGAATATTTCATACTATAGAATTGCTTCAACTTTTCAGTTTTTTCACACACACTCTTATAAATAAAGACAGAGAAAAAAAACTGGTAATGTACATAAAGGTTTTGTTCTCCCGTTCCACAGCAACAAGACATCTTCGTAACCTTTCTGCATACGACCACACGTGTGTGCCTGTCTTCATACCTCGCAGAGAAATACTTTTAATTGCAGAAGAGAAGAAATGAAAAAGAAAGAAGATGATTATTTCTTAGGACGCAGACAAACCCTCTCCAGGTTATATCTCTGAAAATCAAGTGTGATTGCTAGCTATGTTTTTTTATCAAGGTATTTTTAGCTTGTTTCACTAGAAGCTAGCTAAAGACTAGCTAAAAACTAGCTAGAAACGAACTAAACACTAGCTAAAAGCCAGGTAAAAACCAGTTAAAGACAAGCTAAAAACTAGACCTGGTAGAAACTAGCTAAAGACTAGTGTTGAGAATAAATAATTCTGTGGTTTTCTCTATCTCTTATAGCTATTTGCATGCTCGTATTTGCATATGTGCACACACATAGCGCACACACACAAAGCTAAGGCTAAAAGGAAATGACATGTTAGGGCATGTGCTCTTTGGGGTGTAGCTTACATAGGCTAACAAAGGGAGTTACAATCTGCTGTTTGATGCCATTTTGCTCTGTTAGCCCATTAAGATAGCTTGAAGAAATGGACCAGCTGTGTTTTAGTCTTAATAAATGGAATTCATGAATTCAGCTCACTGACTCTTCTTCAACCAATTATCCTTTCACCTAATGGAGAAAGGATAATTTTCCACACTATCTAAAATCTACCTAAAGACTAGCTTAAGTACTAGCTAAAGACCAGTAGAAACTAGCTAAGGACGAGCTAAATACTAGCTAAAGACCAGTAAACTTGTTAAGGACTAGCTAAAGACCAGTAGAAACTAGCTAAGGACGAGCTAAGTACTAGCTAAAGACCAGTAAACTTGTTAAGGACTAGCTAAAGACCAGTAGAAACTAGCTAAAGACGAGCTAAATACTAGCTAAAGACCAGTAAACTTGTTAAGGACTAGCTAAAGCTTAGTGCCAGGCATTGCCACTGGGGTCAGTGTGGTGAAATCCCCTTTTTTTCCTGTATGCAATGTACAGCTGATGGAAGAATCTCATGTTGTTTCTAAAAAATCCCTTTTGTTTGCGGTGGTTTGTCAGAAAATTAATCAGGATTTAATTTACTTGACTTGCCTCAGGCTGTCGGCCTCAGATCTGACTGACGCAGTGCTGCGTCTCAGTCAGTGTTGCTGCTGACCTAATCATTGGGCAGTGACATTACAGAGCTCCAACAAAGACAGCGTCATTAAAATGCACTTGTCAGGTCAAATGGAGAAACCTTTTCTTTCTTTTTTTGCTTTGTTCACAGGGAATTATGGTAGAAAAAATGTTCAGCAACAAAAAGTAATAAATCATATTCAGAGAATCCAAGACTTATAGTCACAGTAAAAAAAAAGAAAAATTTCTCTGGATTGGACAGTGAAATAAATGAGCATTGTGTGAAAAGTAAAACAATTTTGCATTGCCGCATTTGTAATCCTCACTGGGGTGTGCTGAAATTCAAACATATTATCCAAAAAGGGCACAAGAGATGTCCCACTTCAGCTGCTGTCACACTATAAAAACCCTTTTATGTTCGGGTGCAGGACGCTCACATTTTACACAAGGTTAGACCTATAATAACACAAAGGAAATGAATACTGGACAGATGGAAACGTGACTTAGAATTCAATCATTTCACTCATCTCATGGTTTCACTCATGGCAACCATTTCCAACTAAAAGGAACATCAATTGGAAGGCCATTACTACACAGTCTATGGCTTTCTCTCCTAACAGGCAATCTTGATATAAAAACCATTTCAGAATGAAGTCATGATTAGCTCCATCTGGTGTCAAAGTGTTGGACGTGTCGATCACAGCAATCCCATGTCAAGAAATGTCTTCAGGGGTTGCTACTTTTGTGACCCTCTTAAAGGCATAGTTTACATTTTAAAGCAAGATTCTGGGAAAATGTAATCTGTGTTGGTACATATCAGCATGAGTTTGTAGGTAAGAGTGGTGAAAGGCCACTTAGGGTTGAGGTATAGTTTTGAGTCTTGAAGTTCACACTGAGTGCACTCGAGCCAAGCAAGTGGTTTAGCTTTAATCTTGACGTGTCCATTGGTGCTCTGTTCTCCAAAAATGAGTCTTCTTATATGAATACCAGTGCAGGCAGACTTGATTTACCATACTGCCTCCCAAATAGTCCAGTTTGAGTGAAAGGTGGCGTGCAGGTTCCACGCTGAATTGCAAAAATTCAGAGGTCATGACCCATCGTGTGCAGTTCAGTACTAGCTTCAGATAGCGTAACTGTTTTAGTCTATTTATTGACTCGATACAACTCAAACGGAAAAATATTTATATCAAATGGATGAAAATCGTGATGTTCGAGGCTGCTGGAAGTGCTGAAAACTTTCTAATTGACTATGAGACATAGAAGAGCACTGGAACAAACCCTTTAGAGCTCGAGCAAATGAGACTTAGGGTGTTTTCACACCTGATAGTCAGGCAGACTCAGTTAATTGGGGAACATTTGTTACATTTTCAGCAGGTATGGCTCACTTTCACACTCTGCACTTTGTCAAACGAAACAAACCCTTAGAAGAACCTGTCCCCCCCCCCTGCCTGTGGTGGCACTGTACCAAGAATGACAGAAGGAAATGACACAGAAACCTCAGAAGAAGAAGAAGACATGAGCGCAACTTCCTTATTTTCAAAATGTAAACAGAAAAGGTGCAGCGTCAGATTTTAGCAGTTGCAGGATTTCTGTTTTGTCTGGTAAAAACGACTATAAGCCACTTCTCCTGCTAGCATTACACTTGCACATTTGTTTTGGTTGTATTTACCCACAATGCCCTGCGCTACAGTCTGCCTCCTGCTTTTCGGGTGGTCTCCGTTCCGCTTGGCTTTCACATATGCATTCGCTCCGCACCAGACTTCATGTCAACCAAACCGGGATCTAGATTTTTAGACCAGAGTTCGATTTTTTGGTCCACATCAAATTAACCGGACTCTCTAGAGAAAACAAACTAGAGTTTGATTAAAGCTGACTAAATGTATTTGCTCCACTTCTGGTAGAACTGCAGTGGTCTGATGGGTCACAGGCGGACTGATAAAACCAGTAGCTAAGTTAAGATTAGTGTGGGTACATGGACGGCTCTGGTGGCTGGCAAACACTGTCCCTGCTGCCACCCCAGTAGGAGACTTTGAATTAAAGAAAGTTACATTGACTCAAAGGACATGTTCGGTAACATGTCTCAGACATCCAGTGGTGATATTATTAATTACAGCATCACTTTGCCAGGTCTGTCTCAAATGTTACAAAACGAAGCAGTCAGAGCGGCTTTATTACTTTATATTTTTGGTAAATAAAAGAAAAGTACAAAAATAATAAAGCTGAACTGTGGATTTTGAGAGGGAACAAATCAGTCAATAGTTACCACTAGAACAGTCGTTACATGTGTACATGTCTGATATTAGGCCACTGTAGCATAAAAACCACTGTATATTATCAAATTCTGGCAGGATGACTTCTTGTCACTTGTTTTTTCTAGAACATGCATAAAATAATTTTAAAACTGGATCTTGGGAAGCTGAAATACCAAGGCATATTGCTACTTGGTGCGTTCCTGGCAAGCGTTTGCAAAGCAGCCAATCCAGGAGCGCCTTTCACTTTCCCTGCTGCTGACTGGCCATCACCAAGAGCCGAGATAAGGAAGACTGCAGATATTAGCTTAGACGGTTCCTGACTGTCCCTCGTTTTTGCAAACTGAGTTGAAATGGATTTATCTGCCTTTATACAGCGAATTTAGGTCTTACTCCCCTGACACCGAGTCTTTGCCTTACAACAGGAGCTGACGCAGAAAGCCCAAGGCACTGAAAATGAAGGGCTGTTAAATAATTCTTGTCAGCAGGGGACTCAGACTTGGATGCATGCAGACAAGGCTTTAGAAAGCAGAGGGAGAAATGCCCTGCGGAGAAAGGGTGTCATGTTTAACACCTATTGCAACCTATTTTTATCCAGGCTCTTGCTCTCAATGTGCAGGTGCTTTGTCAAGTCCTGAAAACAAAAACAAAAACACGTTTGTTTAAACGTCTCAAATGGACTTCTGCCATAAGTACTCGCGTAGATGAAATCATGTGATTGCTTTTTTCCGCCTCGTCTACAGGAACATGCAAAGCTGAAGGTCGGAGCGCATTATCAGGTTTTGGAGGCCCATTTTCTCCACCAACATCCATCTAAAATCATCAAAATCTAATCTCGCAAATGTCTTGACATTTGTGGAAGCACAATCAGCGAAAGACAAGGTGAAGGGATTGATCTGGCTAATGTTGGATTGGAGAGGAGCTGGATGTCCTGATGAGCTAATCCAATTTATCATAAATTCATTAAAACAAAATCTCCTTTTTTCAGCAAGCACAGGTTCAAATGGAACGTTGTTAGTTTCAGGCGGCATCTGAGGAAAACCAGAGGCTGCTCCTCTCTTGACATTAACACCCGTGTGGTTTCCAAACAATTTAAGTATATTTAACTGCAGATGAGACATGACTGAGGAGGAAGATTTTGCACAACTTGCTACTTAAAAAGACGGTTAGCATTCATGCTGGAACAGTTTGTGACACAGCAAAAGCAAAATCTAGACTTCCAGGCAGTGAGTTGCTGTCACATTGTTCAACAGAAAAAATAGGGTGAGACATTCATTACATGTAATGTTTATCAACCTGTTAGTCTCGTGTCAGACGGGATTCGGGAAAAAACTGATTGCAGCACTGAGTAACTGTGAGATGTTCAAAGCTGAAGTTGTCTTGGAAACAGAGACGAGATCACTTACTCATCGCATGTTTTAGACTTTTTGAACCCACAAAATTAAAATAAATCCAAAGGTGCTGTGCTCAATTTTCTCGACAGGTATAGTTTTTCTCGGATAATGCAACCTATAGAAGTAAAAAAAAGGCGACAATGTATCAGTTTCTGCATTTTATTCTTTAATTTTCATGTTCTAATGAAACAAAACACTTTAAAGGTGACAGAAATTGCTTACAGGTAAGCTAACATCACTTGTATCCTACTGAAGATGTTAAAAGCTGATAAAAGAGCAAGAAGATAATCTAGCATTTCCTTACTTTCTGACATAAAAAGCTAGTAAGATGTTCAACAGCCTTAAAAACAGAAAATATAGGTAAAGTTAACTTCTTTGAGCTTTACAAAATTATATATTATTTTTCCCTACCTGGAAGTTTGGTTTAAGTTTTTCAAGTATGTTTGAGAAATCATTTAATCTCTATGGCAACTGTTAAGTTTTGCAAAATGCCTGGGAGGACCTAGCCCCGCCTTCGAGGTTGAAGCTCCTCCTTCGACCAGGAGTAGAGCAGGAGCTTCTTAAAGAGACAGAGCCCCGATTTCAAAGTGTCAAATTACAAAGTCAAATTTCTTTTCAGGCACATTTCATGAATATATTTAAAGTAATAAGTTACTTTACTACAAAATGATTCCGAGGGTGAAAAACGCATAACACCTCCCCTCTAGTCGTTTGATCCAGAAAAGTGAGAGCTTTGTTTAAAACTGAAAAAACAAAAAAACAATTATTAACAGTTTTACACAATATAACTCCCTTTAACCTTAAAGGCAGTGTGTAAGATTTCAGAGACTCTACGCATACGCCATCCCCCCTTTCTGCTCCTTTCTTTTTGAATTATCTGCATTATGCCACTCTTGATTTTTTTCCTCAGTTCTCCCTGGGAAAGCCTCTTTAATCTCAACAGCCCCGCTCACTTACTAAACGAGGTTAAAGAAAGGCGACGCGAGTTAAATGAGAGGTCAGATAACATGACAAACACTGCTTGACTTTACATTTGTTGCTGTTTCGTTCCAGTTTTGATGTTGCTCACATGCTTCATATCCGGTTAACACAGTGAATATTAAAAGAAAACAAGCCTTTTATAGATCAATGCAGCCATGCAGCAACTACTGACTGGTTGTCACGTCAGGTTTCTTTTCTTTTAATGTTGCTCAGCAGAGAAGAGGAAAACACAAAATCTGACCCAGTAATTCTGGCCTAGTTCAAAAAGTTATTTAAAAGTTACTTTTGTCTTATTCCAAGTCTACTAAGATATGTACACTAGAAACTAGTTCGAAAATACTTGGTGGGATTTTGTGTTTTTGCAGTGATTTAAGTTAGCTTCATCATGTTTTTACTAAGCATCATTAACTGACTGGTAAAATGTTTGGAGTTACTGCCACGCTCCGTTACTTCTGCTCTTAAAGCACAAGCTAGAGGCTAAGCATATATATATATATATATATATATATACTAGATTTGTGAGCAGATCCCCAGGAGGAAAGAACAGCTAAGTTAAAAGCGAAAACAAAGTGACAGAGCCGGAGAGCCTGGGGTCTGTAAGCAGTTTTTAGATCTGATGATGTGTGGATGCAGCAGCCAGGTATTTCTGGAGCAGGTGATGGATGAGCTACAGCTGTGACCCGACCCTCGCACTCCGGAGCTGCTTCTGTAATCAAGAACAACAGAGGAGGAAGCAGAAAGGAGAGAAACTGCTCATAGGCAGAGTCCACGACGTTACTACGTTATTCAGCAAAATGACGTAAGTTAAACTTTTTAAATTTTTTTGTTTTGTGCGGCTCAAGTCATTTCTTCATTATAGGTTTTAGTTGTTCTTCCGAGTAAAATCGCGTCACATACATACCGCGTCTGCGTTTGTGATACTTGAGTTTTATTGCTCCCAATCTTTCTTTACAACTATTACTCATGTCTCGTGTTTTTTATGCTTACTCTCGACTAATAAAAAAATCAGAATCAGGTAGGGTGAGTAGTGCCCACGGTAATGGTATGTTCTTGCACTGGGGGATTCAGACTATTTTTATTAATAAAAAAAACCCAATAAATAAATAACAGAACAGAGATATTCGCAGCACATATTCATAACATGAAGTATGTCACAAAAACAGAGTGTAAACATCGTACAAAAAAATATAAAAAAACAAATAAATAAAAAAAAATAAACTAAGAAATGTCAATCAGATTCTGAGTGAATACGTTTCGTATAGAAAAAACATGATTATTGTAACAGATTTCGTCCTACTCTAGAATCTGAGCTAGATGGGTTTTTTCAAGTGAGGTTTGATGCCACCTGTTGTTTTCCTGAGTCAGTCAGTAACGTAGTGAAGACATGAGACAAGACAAGACATTAACTTAATACAGTGGCACTACATGGTTGGAAAATACATTTTTATTAATTTTAAACAGATCAAACAAACCACCCCACTTTATGATACAGCACCACTTTACAATAAAAGTATTTCAGCAAAATTGATGATGAACTCAAAACATTTATCCAGCTTATTTTAAACAGGAAACATAAATGCATAAATACTAGTTTAAGCATTAATCTTCTCAGACATAAACATGAGATTGTGCGGATTATTTGTGGCAATTACAAATTACAAATCTGTCTCACTTAACACATCACGTCAACATAATATCCTATTACCTGATGATACTTGGTGCAATAAAAGCATATATCTGTTATAACTTCAACACCAGACATGCTGAAATATTTCTAGTATTCTCATGTCTTTGAGATATGAAAACATTTTCATCAAGCAGCAGCACTTCCAGTCACAAGCGCACGAACGTGAAAATGTCTGTTTTTCCATATCTTTTCCTTTTTCTTCTTCTTTCCATGTGATTTTCCGACCGGGGAACACATTTCAGTCCACCAAATTTGCCTCGCTCTAAGCCCTGCATGCACCATTATCCATAGTTTTATGATTTTCCGCGCCCCACTTTCAGACAGCAGGTTCCCCCACCTCGCCATCCAGCTTCGTCTGTTATGAAATCACAAGATCTGTTCGGTAATGTGTAGCGCGAGCCTTTTCGCTGATTTATTTTATGCCTAATGATAGATTTTCTTTCTCTCTCTCACTAAACGAAAAGCATGACGCTGGGATTAAACAGGCCTATCTTTGTCTCCTCTTGTTAATGTTAGGGAGAGTGGGGGGGAACACAAATCGCAGCTGTGTTTTGACAGAGAAAAAACTCATGTTTTAATCATGCTGAAGTAAATAGAAAAAAAAAGAAAAGAAAAATCACTGTGAGGTTTCTACTGAGCTTTTAAACATGCAAAACATAATACTGATGCTTCTTGGCTGCAGATGATACCATGTTTCTGTCTGGCGGAGTTCATCCGACTGGTTTCATACGTGATTTTACCACATCATTAACGAGTCAACGAGGCTGAAAACGCCAGTAGCCTCAAACACACGCCGTACGCAGGGAGATAAATCAGGAACTATTCTTTCTTTAAGGGGATTCTCAATCACTATTTTCTAAGATTTTTCGAGGGAAACGTGTGTGGAAGTTTTATTATACTTTGAAGGTTTGCTTTTAATCCTTTTTTTTTTTATGCTTTTTGTCATTTCAAAAAAACCAAAAAGTTACCGGACATCCCTCTGCTTCTGTTTGCAAATTCCTGCAAGCTGTTTCAAATTCTGCTGCTGAATCGCTAAATACACATGCTCACTAAAAAGTTGAACATGTTGTACATAAATTATCCATTTCCCTATTTAAGTTGTTTATTAATTTTCATAAACTGGGAGTTCACTGTGGTGTGTTCGTGCTGGGTTGTACTGTAAATGTGGCTGAGTGCTCGTCACGGGAGTCTGCTGTTTGACTGGGACTCTGCGGGACGCCACGGCGTCCTCTGTGTCGAGGTTTCCGTACTTTTTGGTGTTTCTCGACGGGCCCGGTGGAGCCGGAGCCCAGCAGTCAGCCAGCGACACGTTCTGTTCGCTGTCATGTTGCATGGCCTGTTTGGTACTGAAGTGAGTGGCATTTTAAATGCTAATTGTTGACCGCACACTGTGCTGCTACAGCTTGACTAATAAAGACAGCAACACCACAGCAGCAGAAAATGTTCTATTGATGTGACTTTGTGGACTTTTAATATTCATGTTCGGCTTTTGTTCTTCTGTGTATTTAGCCAGCTAGAGAGGAGGAGCAGTAGCTGTGGAATTATGAAAATAAATTAGCTTAATGTCAACACAAAACCATTTTTTAATAAATAGTTTTTTGTGCTAGGACAGTGTTTCTCAACCCTGGTCCTCACCACCGCCCTGCTCTGCATGTTTTACATGTGCCTCTATTCCAGAACAGCTGATTCAAATGATTGCATGACCATCAAGTACTGCAGAAGCCTGTTAATCACCCAGAGATACAATTCAGGTGTGTGGCAGAAGGGAAATACCTAAAACATGCAGGACAGGGGGGCGGTGAGGACCAGGGTTGAGAAACACTGTCCTAGGATCACTGTGCTAGGATAAGGTGGTTTTCTGGCTGCATTGAAATTAGTTTATTTTGCAAAACTGCAATGAAAACACTTTTTTTTGCTTCAGATGAGTCATGTGATCAACAACCGGATGTTGCTACTGGCAGAAAAGACAAAGTAGACAGCAGGAAGCAGTGGCGGTTTCTGATATGGGCGGCATGAGCTAGCAACAGAAAGATGGTTCGCCCAGGGCGCCAAACAGACTAGGACCACCACTGGCAGGAAGTGGTAGGAGGATGATGGCACTGTGTGTTTTTTACGGGCCTTTCAGACTGAAGAAGGTTGGGAAATATTTGTTTTTGCTGCTTGGTGAACACAAACACCAAGCAGCTTTGAGTCACAGACAACCACCACTAAAGCTCAAACTAGTGAGGAAACAGTGTCACTTTAGTAACTCAGTGAATTCTTGATGCACCCTCAGCACCTCTCTCTAACTAGGCAGTTGCCATGTAAGTTTGCTAGTTTTTAATACTGTGGTTTAAACTTTGTGGGATACGACGGGAGCTAAAGACTTGACATGCTAAGTGATTCAAGTTAGTCTAAATATAATTTCAGCCGGCCTGAAAATAGCATGTACTAAAAGCTCAAATTACACTTACTGTCTTTGCTTTCGAGATAGAAACAAATATAAATCCCCGTTGACAAACTCTGAGGTGGCTCACGACGCACTAATTAAATGCGTCAAAGGCGTGTGGAAGAAATATTGGACGAAAACCTGTGGTGCATCTATTAAGCCCAGCAGAGTCTGACTTGCCGCTTGATAAAATGCTTTGAAATTTCTGTCACCTTGCAGGAAAAACATGGTGGCATTTAGCAGATAATCAGGGAGCTTTTAAGGCAGCTTTCCTGAAAACAGCTGCCAGACCTCCATCCCAAACGCTGCCATATCACCGAATTAACTACAGCATTACAGTAACAGCCATACAATACATGAGTACTTTACAATGATTGTGTTTTTGTTTGTTTTTAATGGTGGGTTTTTATATCAAACTGTTTCAAACAAAATGTAGCCTAAAGAGGAAATGAAAAGTTATGGCAACACGTAAAAGTGGATGTGGAGGTGAACTGTGTTCTGCTGGCCGGTCCACCAGCTCCTCATTATTGTCAAATTGTGAACAATAAAGGAAAGATCCCAAAAAAAGTTGTTCCTTTGTTTCTTATTTGACATTTTTAAGAAACTTTAACGTTCTCAGCACCACAGCTCTCATGTTTAATGACGATTTACCTTCATAACCTTAAGCTTATGAATCTTAACCTGACCTTAAACGTAAGCTACACATTAATAAGCTTTTAAATTATTTATCATTTTATCCACATTGAGCTTGAAAAGGGAGTTTTCCTTTCAACATACTGCAACAGGAAATGATGCCACGCATAACCAGGAAATAATCAGAATAGACAAGGAGAAACAAAGAGGAACAACAATCTGGGCAGCAGTATGTGTTTGTTGTAACCAGTGGGTTTCCAGTTTATGAATATGAATGTTTTTTATGTTAAATCCTGTTGCATTTAATGTTTTAATGAGGGGCCTTATACTCTCCTAAATGTATCTGTTTGTGATGGTACCAAAGCTGGCCATGTTACTTCTGTGTAATATTTTATTCAAAATTTTAATTTTTATCTTAAGGGGACATATTGTGAAAATTTCACATTTTGCAAATTTTTGTACTTCCATTTATATTTCTATTGGTTTAAAAAAAAAAAACAGCCCAAATGCTTAAAAAACACACACATCCAGAAACCACTTGCTGTGTTCTTGTTAATTGCGCAGGAAGCTCTACTTCTGCTTTTCAAAGATGTACAGTTTTATAATTGCTCATCTGTTCGCAGCCATTTGAGGGGGTGTTCGGTGGCCAGCAGTGGCTTATTTGGATTTAAAGTGACAAGAGCCCCTACAAAAAAGCTCAAAATAGGCAGAACTGGGGAGAATAAAGTTTCATTACTAAGAATGATTTGGTGCAAAAAATTGAATGAAGATGTTTTGTATAGACCTATCGCTACCTGTTCAGAAGCAGAATAGGTGAACATTAGCAAAAGACAAACAAATGAAAAAAAAAAAACACTGTTAAAAATCTACAACACAGAACTAAAACGGAAACGGAATCAAACCAAACGATGCCCTCAGCGCACATTTGCACTCAAATAAATATAACGCCTCCGCTTGGATGGGCTGATGCGGTTCATCCTCTTAGTTAGCATGTGCCCTGTTTTTCTGGAGACAAGCCGCCATATTGTCAATCAAGACAAAGTTCTGAACAGGGCGGAGCCACAAAGAGTGAGAGCTGAGCAGCGAAAGTGAAAAAAAAAGTGGTTGGTTAAAAGGGTGTCAGTTATTTCGACCTATTACTACAGCTGTGACTACAGAATAGCAACTTACCACCATCAGGGTGTGAAAGTGTGTATAAATGGGTGAATGACTATAATAAAATATAGTTTAAAGCACTTGGTGGATCCTCTGGACTAGATAAAGCACTATACAAGTACAGGCCTCTTATTCTGAGGCTTTTGAGAGATATTGAGCTCTACTACTCAGGAGTTTGCTGAACCAAAGGAGATGAGTGGTTCCAAATGACTGTACTTGATGTAGAAGACATTTTTAAAAAGACCTTTTTACACTGAAGACTTGTAAAAAGACTCATACAAGTCTTGAGTTATCTGAAGACTTGTATGAGGTGAGCTGTGTATCTGACCAGGAGGTTTGCCTAGCAACTGTGAGGTGTCATGACACAAAAAAAGAGACGAAATGCTCAATGTTTTCTAGTGTGAACACATCTTCTCATTCCTCAGGAACAGCTGAATAAAAGTGAGTGGGCAACAGATATTTCGGGTTGTTTGTCTTGCAGGAAACGGTGGTAAAACGCAGCGTTATAGAAACGAAAATAAAACAGTTGCCTGGAAAATTGATTCTGCGGATTATTCTGGGAGAACATGTGACATCTTTCAACCTAATACCAGTGGAATAGGGCCAGACCACAACCAGAGAAATGTAAAATAAAAAAAAACGATAGACTGTTAACCTGAATCCAGTCAAAGGAGGATAATCTGCTGTCTCGGATAATTAGCACATCATTCTCTGTCCTAGACCTAATTCTGTCAAATACAGCTTCAAGCAGGGTGCAGAAAAAATGTGAGGATATCTAGCTTATTCCTCTGTGGAGCCTAAACAGAGATCACTGCTTACTTGAGATCCTCAAGGACACCGTTGTGTACTGTGTGCTTAACCTCTGTTGTTAAATATAATAAAGAATGCATCATTGTGAGGTGTATAGCCTGTGAGGGTGTGATCCATGAAGGAGAGACCATTATAAAAGCATCATAAATGAAAAGAGGCTGCAGATAACAGTCCCTAAACACCGCCGCCGCTCTCCTGCTATACATAATCACTAAAGAACTAGCACATTACAGAGCATCCAAACACAATGCAGCTCAAAAACTCACCCATTTAACCTTGACTTAACGCCGACTTCCACCTAGAGAGGATACATAGATATTAACAATGGCACCAAGCGCGGGTGAAGCAGTATGGAGTAGGACACTGCATCATTTACAGAAACAAATGTTTCAAGATCTTCTTTTTCAAACCACAGGGAGACGTCCATCTTTATCTGCGTGTTTTAGTACGTCTATCACATTCTAGCTTGGCTATTCTTTGATTTAGCGTGACTTTTCCTTCATCAACTCTTCTTAAGGAGGATACTTTCATAACCCAAGCCCCTCGTAGTTGTTAATATGTGTTTCCTTCTGGCCCCGACATACTTCATCCGAAGTGCCAAAATCAGACACATGAAAAAAGTTGCGTCATTTCGTTCAACTACCGAACTCGACACCAAGCCCTGTTCCAACTATCTGGACAGAGCTCTGTCCGAAGTGGTGCGTTATTGGTCAGAAGTTTGTTTTTACGTGAAAATGTGCTGACAGCAATGTTCAGCTAGTCCTTTTCCACCATTGGATTTTTGTAACTGTGGGAGACATGAGTACTTTTGATGAACGTTTACCTGATGCGGTGAAGAACTATGTACATTTGTACGATTCTTCACTAAATAACTATTAAATTAATAAGACTAGTTAAGAGCTCCTGGATGAAAACTGCTCTGTCATTCACAGAGGAGACTAAAGGTTGCTGAAATGAGACGGATCACTATTTCTGAGGATTTTAGCTATGGGTCTGTCAGTGTGTTTAACTGTCTTTTCCCCACCAAAAATGGTGTGACATTAACTACAGAAGAACTACCGAACGAAATGCAGAGGGTCAGCTATGGGAACCAGAATATACTGACACTTTATTTATGTTCTCAACAGAAGGAGTTCTGCTCCTAAATGGAGAACAGGCTGGCCGACCCAGTTTTCCCTCATCAGATTGAGCAACTGTGGGAAGTTCTGAATGAAGTCCAATCCATGGAGTCCTACCACTCCACTTACAGGACACAGAGACTCTTCTAGCATGTCAGTCCCAGGTAACACTGCACACCTTCCAGGGACTTGTGGAGTCCATCTACAGGTCAGAGGTCAGGGATGTTCTGACAACAAAGAGGAGCTACTGCACAATGATGCAGGCAGTCATAATGTTATGCCTGATCAGTGTAATACCAGACCTTATAGTTAAACTTGGTTATCTTACAGTAACAACCTGATAAAGTGCAGGCTGTTGTGCCTTTCCACCATCTGTCCTTATCGTACTTTTAGGACCTTTTTTTGCCCCGCCCCCCCAAAGGGGGAGATTGGAGATCAGAGTTTCCCCCCCCCCCCCATGTTTTCAATCTAACTTCACCATAAACTGATACAAGCACAAGCAACCAAACTCGTTGGGAACTTGTGTGTGATTGCACTTGAGCTAGCTCAGATAACGGTATTTGATCGCCGATTGGCGCTAATTGCATGACTGTGCAGTGGGAGGCTGGCTTTGTGGGTTGGTGCCAGGACAACAAGCTCAGTGTGTGTGTGTGTGTGTGTGTGTGTGTGTGTGTGTGTCCGTCCCAGTGGCAGGCCATGCTGCAGCTGAATAACAGATGTTGGCTGACAGTCAGGGCCATTTGTCATTTATCTGTCTAAGCAAAACAGGTTGGAAGGTGTCACCCTAAGTCAATGTCAAAGGCTTCGATGGCAAGAAAGGCATCCAAACATTTTAATGCTGTTTAACCCTCTACCTGTCCTCTACGAGCCATGGACCAGTTTGACCTATTCTGTGTTTTCACTGCAGATACTTTCTGTGATCCTTATAAATTACCTGCTGTCATGTAGCTCTGAAGGTCTGTCTGGCTGAATTCAAGAACTCAGTTACGAAGAAATCTGCATGCTTTTCCTTTTTGGAACAGATTTGTTTAATGGTGTAGATTTTCTTATTTCATCTCCTGTCCAATTTCTGTACAGGGAAAGAAACTTTGACAGCTAAATTATGATAGTAAAATTGACTTTTTCTTTTCTTCCCCATCTGATACATTTCCCCCCCTTTTTCACACCTTCACTGTAACATTTTGAAAAATATCCCTGCCTGTTATCTTGATTCACGTCTGATGAAGTCTGATGGTTTTACCATTCTTCAGATTTCTCTTATTATGTTCTGTCACCTCCTGCAGAGAGCGAGCCAGGCTTTCTTTACCAGTGCACTTCTTTTTACCGTGTTTCCACAACGGTGAAATTTAACACAGCTGTGTAAGCAGATGAAACGGTACCATACCTGCAAATCGTAATCTTTTATTGGCGTAAAACGCAGTAAAATTAAACTCCATTCAGTTCCTATACATCTTCCAAATCTAATAAACATCTGTAGTGTCTGGAGGCAGTTTAGCAAATGCCTAATTGACCATTTTGCCAGGGGGAATAAAAAGCTTTGTTGTCTTATGACATTCTATCAAAAGTTTAACAATACATCCAGTTTATGAGACAAGCTAGTACATGATAGAACGGTGTGAGACAAGAAATGAGATGTGACAATATTTTAGGGAGCCCAACAATCTCTTTTTTTCTGCAAAGAGATTGTGTGTAAAGGTTTTAACTTGTACAAACCTCTAATCAGTGTAGACTATTTTAGGCTTGACCAGCCTACTGACACGTTCTGATAATTCCATTTTGGGTTTCACAATCAGAAATTCAAAAACCTAAACTGTGTTTAAAGTAATCTCTCTGCAGTTAAAGCTTGACCATTCTAAATGTTTTAGATTTTTAGCAAGATGTACAAAGCTGTGGTACAAGTTCCCTAAAAACTGAGCTAGCCCATTAGCGCTAACAGGAAGTTATGAAGCAGATGCTAATGTTAGCTGTGTTAGAAGCTAACGTTTAGCTAGCCTCGCAGTGCTTACAACCTGATTTTATCTTACTCTGTCAAAATTTCATTTTGTACTCGCACAGAGATTATTTTAAAAATTGCGGGAGCAGATGCCCTGTCAGCTTATCCTTCTCTACTGGCCCAGACTTTCACCAGCGTTGAAGTTTAGTCGTGTCACATTTTAGAAATCACTGCATTAAACCACAAGCAGGTTTATAAAATTAGCTTAGTTTATTAGCTGACAAAATGAATAGAAAAGCCTCTGGCTCATATGTGAAAACGCTGAGAATGAAACAAACAAATCTGCAAATATAAAAAAAGGGAAAGGACAATATGTGAGTTGTCATCATATAACCCATAATAACAGCAGTCAAACTGACCTATGTCAGATTTAACATTGGCATAAATAAGTGTGTTTTAATATCTGTCCTTGTTCCACAAGATCTCATTACAATCTCATGTACTATATTTCACTTTGTTCTCCGATGTTGGTTTAATAAATGTCTAGTACCTAATGACATACCTTGGGGTCGTTTTTCTGTGCAGGTCGTTTCTCGCGGAGGCTGTGTTCTGTGGGGACTGATGGCTTTTTTTATTTTAAGACAAGAGGACGACAACATTGTTCATGATGACAGCTCTCCATATTTCCCTCAGAACCACAGCGGCTCGGCTCGGCTATTTCTGACGGAGCCGAGCCCAAGGTCATCATCTGTACTCGCTCCGGTGCTCTCTCCCGGTTGCTTAGAGTGCACAAAGTGCAGCAGCCGAGGTGCTTACCTACATATGGATTATGTCCTCTGTCTCCCCCCGTACCGCCACACACAACGAGCCTAAGTTATTTTATGTGGCTGTCATAAAGCTGCCGGTGAATAACAGCCAAAGGAATCCCCGCTGAAAAACATAAAGGCGCCTGACATAAAAAAAAAAAAAAAGAAAGAAAAAGAGGAATGATGCACAGACCTGGAACGCCACATCATCCCTGCAGCTACACAAACGTAGCCCTTTACTGCTCCCGATCAGCCAAGCCCACGCTTTAAAAAAGACGGAACAATACTGCCACAGCCCCGGATAGTTGCCAAATGAATATTTACACAATTCAATCGCAGGAGACACGGGGCACAGATCACGTTGCACACAATTAACAAGAGGCAGGCCGTTTCCAGAGGGCCCGCGGGCGCTGAAGAGAAATGCACAGAGGTTCAAATGAGAAGGGTGTGAATATGGATTTGGCGTCATCATCCAAGGTGACACACAGTGAAAAAGAAAGCAAAAGAGTGAAAGAGCAGTAAAAATGAGGCTTCGTGGAGAATTAGGTTTGAAAAGAAAAAAAAAACCTTAATGAGAGAGAGAGAGAAAAAACAAAACAAAGGGAGAGGCAGACCTCAGCAACGCATCACAGCTGGGAATAGCTCACTTCCTGAGGCTTTCCAAACTCAGGAATATCTTGTATCTGAAATCCTTACTTTATTAAACTAGTGGAGTAATTAAGAGCAGAATAGTAGGAGAGGCAGCTCATTTAACTTTTTACCCAGATTGATCCACATGAGTAATTTTTATATAAGTAAATATCTTTAAAAATATTTTGAGAATTATTTTATATTATTTTACACTTTAAAGCTGCAGTAGGTAATTTTTATAAACTTTTTTTTTTTTTACATATTTGTTAAAACTGTCTCTTTGTCATGACAGTATAATACGAGCCAAATGCATAAAAAGCTAATCTGCTTTATGGCAGTGCTCCCAGTTCAAACTAGAAATAACCTATCAGAGCCAGGGGGCGGGGCTAAGCGCTGTTACCCTCCATCTCCCCTGCGCTCTGCTGCGCTGCAGCTAGCATAGCCTGATGTGATGCTCAGGCTAGTTAGCATGGCCACCAATGACGGCTAATAAATTATTTTTCTGCTATGGTAAATTGTTTATTGGAATTGCATAGAAAGGCATTAGCCAGGTTAGTCTGGAGGAATTGTGCCATTATTTCTTCTTGATTGGCACCCATTTCATCCTCGTACTGCATGGTTGGGTGGGTGGTCTCAGAGGATTTGGTATTCTAACTTCAATCTGGTTGAAGAGGAAGGATTTGCCCTCTCCAGGTGAGGAACAGAACAGACAGAAAGGGAGCAGCAATATTCAGATAGCACAATCTGGGAAAAGAAAGAAATGTTGACCAGGAGTACGCAGGCTTTCCATGCAGTTGGGTGATGAGTAATGACTAACGGTTGCTCCTCTTTCAAGTGCCTTCAACCCGGCCCAGTTTTTAATAAACCAAGCTTGAACTGAAGGGGTTTTTTTTTTGGTTTTTTAAAGAAAGAACACGGCATTAATTTCCAACTTTTATTTCCCCTCCAAATGTAACAATGATGTTTATGGCCAAACCCTTTCATTTTAGTTTCATCAGACCACAGGGCATGTCTACAAACATTAAAGTAGTTTATCACGGAGTGCATTTGGAAACTATAATGTGTGTTTCTTTATTAGAATAATGGCTCTCTGCTTCCTGAGTGACATTTTAGTCCTTTCGGTGAGAGAATTCACTGTGGATGATGACACTTTGTTACCGATCTGTTTCCAGTGTCTTCACAAAAACATTTGCTTGTGCTTTGAGGTTGATTTACACATTTTGCACCAGAGCACATTGATTTCTGGGACGCAGAAACTGACTAATTCCTGAACATTTCCATGCTGTTTATTTTACTATTAATACTTACAATTAAGTGAAAGATAAATCTGTCGTCTTCAGGTATCTGTACGTACCACTGTTACGACAACCAGTTTTGCTGGACGATAAATTGTCAGAAATTATCGCACTAAATTTAATGTTGTTTTGATAGTGGGTGATATGGACTTTTCCATTTTGTTCCTCTGAATTTTTAAAACTCTGCAACTTCCAATAACTCATGTAAATCTTGTTCCTAAGATGCACTAAAAGAAGTGTAACAATTAACCCAACAGCTCAGGATTAAGATCAAACTTCTACAGCTTACCCTCGACACACTAAAAAAAAAAAATGCTTTTCTTTCAATAAAGAAAAATCCATCCAGCTGTGTAGTGGAAACTTGTCAGAGCTCAGGAATATGATTTACCTAGCATCAGCAAAAATTATTAACTGTTGGTTAATGGAGTCGAGCAAGCGGGCCACGAGTGTTTGACCTGAACCGGCGGGGTGGCAGTTAGCCAGGAGGAATTGATAAATGCATTATAGATTACTTTTACATCAGCTTCTAAATGAACTGAAGTTGCTGAGTTACAGTTGTGTTCAAAGTAATAGAGGACAGATCGTTTATTGCCTTTGGTGGAAATTAAATGTTTCATCACAGATGAAGTTTAAAACAATAGCAGCGTAGAATTGAATCAGCGCGATCATTTAATTGGTGAACATGATCGAGTTGGATCCTAACTTAACAAAATGATATTAAAGAGACCGTATCACGCGTTTTCCAGGCACATTGCACAATCAAGTAACTATGTTTCCTTCATCAGTTCTTATCAAAAGGCTTTATATATCAAATATGACTTGAAAGAAATTTTACATTGTAATTTAACACCTTGAAATTTGACTACTGTCACTTTAAGAAACTCCTGCTGTTTCTGAAACTCCGCCTTCAGGAAGTCATCACAACATGGCTCCTCTTTCAACCCTTTAACAATGATTAACAGCTAGCTGAATGGTTGCCACAGGAGATTTGAGGATTTCTCAAACATGTCTGAAAGAATGTATAACATTATCTAAAGCTAAAAAATTATATTTTACACAGTACTGCCCCTTTAAGATGGATCGAAGACGCAGACATTAATCAGGAAAACAGCAGAACAAAACATCAATTCTATGATTGATGTTTTGATCAAAGCTACATATTCAAAAATAGTTCCGTTTGTATATTTCTTTTTGACTTGGTGAAGTAAAATGTTCAGAAATTTAAAAATGACCTTTAGTTACTTTTTAAAACAACATGTTGAACACAACAGTATGTCAAAACCCATTAGGATGAATATTTCAGTTGCTTTTAATTATGAGGTGCCAACCTGAACTCCGTCTGTGTCGTGTGTTTGCAGGGGGATCGTTTATATGTGCTGTGGCTTCACTTTGCTCAGCCCTTTCCTGTGCCTTATCCTTTCTCATTAAATGTAGTTCGCTCAGTCTGCTCAGACAAATGTAACCTTTCTTGTCCCTTTACGGATAGGAGAGCCAGGCGCAGCGCAGCGGCTTCCACCACGGCTGATTCTTTATTTTATTTTTATTTTTTTGCCTTTCACCTTGTTTGTGTTTATTGACATTGATGAGGGAGAAACTGTGGCTGGCCTGATGGATGCAGAACCTTGTGAACAAATTCCTGAGCTGACCGCAGCGCGAGGAGACAAAGCTTTTGGGCGATCTGCTACAAGGCAGAGGTCAGGGAGCTGAGCTAAATTCCATCATTATTTTTCAACTTTGGGGAAATTATGTGCAAAGTGATTCTCTTCGCTGGACGCGTCTTATTTGTGGAAGCTTTGAGGGAGTCGTTGGGTCACTGACAGGAAGAGACGGCTTTAGCACCGGCTGGGAGAGAGTATATTTTATGTTGTAAAAAGGAAAAAAATACAGCAGAGCAAACAAGAAGTGCTAATAAATCTTGAAAATAAAAAAAAACAAGTTAAGAGTTCGGCTGTACTTATGAAGTCGGAGGAAGAGGAGAAAAGAGTCGTAGCAGAATCAATCTTCATAAACATAAAAACCGAGCACACACCCTCAGGTAAATCCCCGAGGCCCATCATAACCCGAAAACAATACAATCGGAAAATACATCCTCATCCAAGTCTGACTGAGAGTTGAGTGATGGAATAAAAATGAATTTGCATATAAATGAGGTAGGGACTTAGTATCGGTTTGCTCTTGAATAAAATTATATAGAAAGCGTAGGGCATGTTGGCAGCATGTCAGCCAAGATGTAAGAAAATCTGCTCACATGAAATAAAACCTTATGAACCTTGACGAGGATCAGACGGGAAACATCTTATATGAAATATTTAAATTTGACGTTGTTTGTCGTCTTGTACTCCGAGTGGATTTATTTGTTCTGTTATTTCTGTATTTGATCAAACCTACTCATGTTTTACTTCTCAGCCAAGCCAGTATCTTAAACCTGACATCTTCACAATAATCTACAGTGCATATGGACAGTATTCACTTTTCTACATTCTGTCAAAGCCTTGTTCCAGATTGTATCAGATTTAAATAAATGTGGGGGTTTTTTTTTCAGTTCTCTATTTTTAAATCGGCAAAAACCTCTACAACATTTTTTTTCACATTGTTTTAATGCAGTATTTGTATGTAAAATTTTGGAGGAAAAAAACTTTGTAGTGAAACAGTTTTCAGATACACTGTAAAGAAAAAATGTATAGTCAAACCTATAATGAGGAAAATGGGCCAGAAGCTCAGAAATCTTAACTTTTTAGTCACCTTTTGCCACATTACAACCACAGATTTCAGTGTAGTTTATTAGGATTTCGTGTGATAGACCAACACAAAGAAGCATATAATTAATTGTAAATCGGAAGGAAAACTTCACAGTTTACTTATTTATTACATTTATGGAGAGCGCTGTGCGATGTGTTCAAAGATTTGGGGAGGAACTTCAAACCCTTACCCTGACTTATAACAAATTCAAAACTTTTTCCCTGACCCGTCTGGTGTATTCCTTGATCCTCTATTTTCTTTTAATTTTCCCCGACAAACTAACCAGCTAGGCCTTCACAGAACAGCTGGATTTACAGAGATTAAAATTGCACACAGTTGGACTCTGTTTACTAATTGGGGAGTTCTGAAGGCATATCGAGTTTGTTTGTACAGCACCATTCATACACAGGGTAATTCAAAGTGCTTTACAGCTCTTTATGGAAAAGTTGTATTAAATGGCAATGTTTTTATTCTTGGTATAAATGAACCAGCAGCTTGTGCACATTTAAGGTTTTCAGCGAGTTCTTCACCTTTTACACACTAAACAGCGTCACCTTTTAGTTCTGGTCTCAAAAACACTGAGTTGAGTGAGCAGGTTACAGATGATGCTTCATGCCTGACTATATAAATCTGAAATATATTTTACCTGAAAGCCTTTTAGACCATCATTGAGAATTTAAATATAATCTTTTTACAAACTGGGAACCAGTGCAGTTTTACAGTTATCAATAAAGACACTGTTACAATGATCTAATCTTCTAAAATTAAGTTTATATATGCCCCGTTTCCCATACATGTGTATCTAACATTGCCCCACTCCCCCCCCCCTTTTTTTTTTTTAGAATGGACGAAATTCAGACTTATAGATACTTATAGACTTATATAAGTCTACTTATAGATACCATAAACACACCAGTTCTGTGACTGTAGGAGGCTATTGTAGTGGGTTAAAATGAAGTGTGGTCACATATAAAGTTTTGCGTCATGGTGTTGTAGTACTCCATGATCTCATTCATAGACTGAAAATAGCACCACTGGCTACACTGCAGTTTATTTAGGGTCATCAGCGATTAGAGCTGAATATTATCTAGCACAATAAGTATGGAAGTTTGACCATCTTGGTCACACATTGCGGTGGGATGGCATCCCATTCTTCATCCATGTCATCTGCTGTCAGTGGTCTGCTATTTTTTTATCCAGTCCAGACCTAGTGCAAGTGGATACCAGAAAGATTTAAAGCACTCCATGCTTCATTCTGCTGGTCAACTTTATGAAGATGCTAGTTTCATTTTCCAGCAGGACTTGGCACCTGCCCACACCGCCAAAGGTATCAGTACCTGGTATCGCCTGACCTGAACCCCAAAGAGAATCTTTTGGGTTTTGTCAAGAGGAAGATGAGAGACACCATAACCAACAATGTTCATGAACTAAGGTGTAGTATCAAAACATTTGTATTTGTAGATGGTAGACAGCACTTTTAGAAGCAGCTCTGCCTGTGAACTTCTATGTAACATGAGATCATTCAGATAGTTATATAAAGGGTTTGAGGGAAATATCAGCATCTATACATGTTGTCATTCATTCCTCTCTTTGTGTTGACGCCAAATCAATACAAGAACAACATGCAAATGTCTCATGAAAATGCCTCGGCAGGGACTTAGACGACCAGATTTAAACCAACAACCCCATTCCTGTGAGGCATCTGAACTGCATTAACCATGGCATGACCATGCCCCCAGGTTTAGATTAACAAAGAAATAAAAATTAGCCTGCAGGGCGTTCAATTAACTCGGTCCATTTTCAGTGTTTTCTCACTAATCTACCAAGCCAATATAACTGGAGAATGTAAATTAAATATTTGATTAAACTAATTTAAATTAACTTTTCTCAATTCACTATGTTGAGCCTGGGCATATAAAGAAGAGGCTAGAGGAGCTGGATAGCGGTTTCTCTTAAAGCTGCAGTATGTAACTTTTACAAAAATATTGTCTTTACATATTTGTTAAAACTGTCACCATGTCATGACTGTATAATATGAGACAGATAATCAGTGAAAAGATCGATCTCTTCCACTTCCTCCCTGAAATACTGCTACCGCGCCCAGTGAAAATCAACCAATCAGAGGTAGGAGGAGGGTCTTAGAGCTGTCAGTCATGCTCGTGCTAAATGTGCTAATGGCGGAGAAACAGTTTAGCATTTGTTTCTCGTTTGTTTTTGTTTGATGATTTCAAAACAAAAACGTGGCAAAAGAAATCAAAGACAGACAAGATAAAGGGACAAAAACTCTCATGGCACCGCATGTGACCTATTGACAGACTTACCAAGAACGCTTTCTCAGAAAGGCATCCATCACATAAAGTATGAAAATCGTTTTTCTTCAATTGCCAAGTGTCAGTAAGTGGTTTTGATGCATATAGGAGTCCTTTAGCACTCTTAGAAACCTTGTTTTAATGCTGTCTTAAGCATGTCATACGTATGCGTCTCTGCGGATGCGGGCATTTCTTAAAGAGGTCATTGATTGCCAGCAGAATCACCAAGATCCTGAAAGCCAGCCAAGCTGACAAACCCACGGATGCCAGGGGGTGTAGGACATCCACCGTCTCCCACAGCTCCCTGCAGTTCAATTCCCTGCCCCCAATCAATACTGCTTTCTATCGACGGGAGGAGAGAGAAACTAGCTTCATCACCTGAACTACCTGCTGATACTGGCAGCTGTCAGCATCTTCACCAATGAAATTAAGAGCACAAAGCAATAACAATGAACACCAGCCACCTCTACCCCCCTCTCATCCCCAAAGACATCAGGTAGCCATGTTTACCATTAGCCGGGAGTATAATTACTTGGAAGTTGATTGGTTGCAGGAATCGGGGAGCAGACTCCATCCGACGATAAACAACTGTTTACGTGCCTGAAAGCGCCTTGGCCGATTAGGACTCGGTTGTCTTCGCCTCTGAACAATCAGCACCCTTGTCTTTAAAAATGTACCAAACACCCTGGCTTTGTGCGGCGCAATTGCAACTTCTAAGCAAGATCAGAGGTCCGAGGTGCGTCTGCTATGGAGGGAAGGAGAAAAAAATAAAATACACATTGACTTGCCATGAGAGGAAAGCGGGGACTCGGTGTACACACACAGTGCAAACTGTTTGAAGGAGAAAGCCACTGATGGAAAATGTGCCAACTACTGAGAGAAGAGAGCAGTAGATAAAACCGGGAGAGATAAATATCCCATCAGCCTCAGGCATGGGATTTAATTTTCCTCTATGAGCATTTCTACCTCAACTTGGGGAAATTGATCATTTATATTCCCACACCAGGTGGAAAAAGTGGATGGGGCTCGTGCGCTCGGAGGTGTGTGGGGTGAAATTCAGTGTGGGTGTGGGTGTGTGAGTGTGTGTGTGTGTCTAAGTGAGTGAGTGACTGGGGGGGGGGAAAGAAAGATCGGCTGAGAGGAGAGGAAGCAAGGGAGCATAACTAACTCCTCATCCATCCCTCTGCCAGGCCCCCCTGAACCCTGTGTAATGATTCACGGCGGTGATATAGTTGTTACTCAGTTAAATGATTCAGCAGTAACAGGATGAGGAGGAAGAAAAAAAACAAAAAGACAAAACAAATATCAAACTGACGGTCGCCGTTGTAGCCGGTGGGGGGGGGGATGAGAGCTGGAGGAAGCTGACAGGTAGATTAACGCCGTCCCTCAGTCTGTTTAGCTCCCAAGAATAACGTGATCATATTAATCGTGACTATTGATTGATAGCCACTCTGCCGCTTGACGTCTCCATCGTGCATCACCGACCGAACGCTGCACCCGGCGCGACTCGGTGCAGTCCGACATCGAGCCTCTTCCTCCCCCCGTTCCGCCGTTCTGTAAAACATATTGTGTTTTAATGAGTAATGCTGCAGACAAGCAACACGTGCCGTGTGTTCAGTCATGTCCTTGTCAGCTTGTTGCTTATAAATAGACATCAGTTCCCGCGCGGTGCCCGTCGTACACCGCTGTAGACAACAATCTCTTCAACCGCGCACGGTGACATTAAGATCACTTGACAACAACACACAAATACTCCCACGGGGCAGAACACAAAAACACATTTGCATTGACGCGACTGCTCAGCTGTAATACCTTTGAAAGCTCCAGGGTCCTGCTGGGAGCCAGGGGTGCACAGTGTAGGTTGCAGATAATGACCTTGTTTATATTATGGCTTAAAATGGTTTTAATGCGGTAAAGTAGTTCTTTTTTTTTTCATGGTGTTAATCAAATGCAGACTGCTGGGATACGTTTTACAGCATGTGGAACGCTACTGAGGAAATTTAAATTTAACGCCAGGTCCTATTAAAAGGTTGCTAGCAGTTTTTTTTTTTTTAAATAAAGAAAAAGAATGATCAGAGGATCTTGAACAACTTGAAAGCTGAACTGGTGTAACATCACTTTATACCAGTTTGATGTTTTAATAACCTAAATAACAGTTAAACAACATTAACTTTTGTTGTTCAGCTCATATGTCTATTTTCTTCAATAATTTAGTAGCAAAGCAGTATTTAAGTTATAAATATTTATTTCATCAATATGATTTTTGCTTTAAATGTGATTAATTTCAATTAATTACAGACCCCACAATTAACTCGATAAGAGATTTTAATCGATTCCCACCACTAATATGGAAGAGCTTCTAAGCTGCAAAGAAGATGAAATGGTGCTATAATGGAGATGGCAGCAAAGCATGCAAGTTTACTGGAAGTAATAATGCACAACAGAACATTATGAGGAAATGTCCCATTAAACAGGGAGGAGCTGGAAAATAAAAAAGACGATCAATGTGAATTGAGAAAAAGATTAAGAATGCATCTCTTTTTTGTGTGTCAATGCATCTTTGTGATTGTGATTCAAGTGGTGCCGTCGGTGGTGGTTCCCATGAGGGGGGCTCTGGGAGAGCTCGGCTAATCAGATCACTTCGTTCTAAATTAGACCTCTGGGGAATAAAACGCCCAAACAAACTGAAAGATTAAGCGCGTTTCTCTGAGCGCAGAGAAAAGGAAAAAGATTTCTCCAAACCGCTGCTGAGATTGGACTACCTCATCTACAGCTTGGTGCTCTTTCTTATCTCATCCTGGAAATGTTTTCACTACATCCCCGTCCTTCTGGAAACAGTTTGAACTGCTTAAAAACAGCACTGCCTTTAAGAAAAAAAAAGAAACAACAACAACAAAACAAACAACAATAGCAGAATGGTTTTCACAGCTTCCTTGGTTCACTTTCCAATCAGTGGCATTCCCTGACATCCATCTTCACACCACTGTGGCTTCTTCTCACACTGCCACTGAGGCGGTCTCCCTCGCTTCCCGTCGCCGTTCGGGCAAAAAAAAAAAAGAAAAAGGGAAAAAAAAGGTGCAATTAGCTGCTGCAAATTGCAGGATCCGTTCTTCTAATGATGTTTGAGTTTTCGCCCCCAGAAAGAGAAGACAAGTTTGCTTGTTGTAATAAATGTATTAATGACGTCCGATGGCTGCCTGTTTGAATTTATGCAGAATCGTGTAGCTTTGCGATGCTGATCACAAGGGACTCTGGACAGCATGCAGTTTGAATGAGATGTGGCGATGAAAGAGCAGAGGGCCTCTTGAAGGCAAAGGCTGCTTCAAAGGCAGCGTAACAAGCTAACAAGGCAAGCACATGAGCGGCATTATCTAATGGAAATGAATTAAACATACCCTTTAGAACGAAACTCATTTTGTTGGTTTGCCTTTAAGACCAAGAAAAAAAAAGAAAAGGAAAAAAACTAATTCTTTTGATGCATATAGACAGAAGGAACAGAGGGAGATGGTGGTTCAAAAACAGTTTTGAAGAAATGTGATTTTGAGTTGTGGCCCACATGAAGTAAATGTTCGATTCAAACATAACAAATGATGGTAAAAAATATATATAT
>NW_015116111.1:0-1581 GCF_001443285.1 Poecilia latipinna
TATATATATATATATATAATATGCTATTTGCTTCTTGTTTTTCCAATCTGCTTGTCTCTTCTGTAGTGAGTCCAGTTTGTGTGCTGTGAGAGCAACAGTCTTGCTTTATGATGACAGCAGTAAGCGCTGGGTACCGGCAGGGTCAGATGCAACCCATGTCAGCCGTGTCCAGATCTATCACAACGCTTCAACAAACACCTTCAGAGTGGTGGGCCGCAAACTGCAGGCTGACCAGCAGGTATGGGAGAAGAAACATACGTCCTCCAATATAATATGCAATTTCTTAGTTGTTTTGAAAAATGTTGAACTGAAAGATATTCACTTTAGAGAACACATAGTTATTTTAATATTAAAAGGCAACTTTAGTCTTAAGACATAAAACACTTTCCAACATGCTCCATTAATATGATGATAATCTCAGTACAACTGAAATGTCTGTATGACACTGTTATGTTTTTGAAATTTACTTTATGACATAAATCTTACCAATTCTCTCTTCTTTTACGTTTTTGCTGTTTGTTGGACTTAAGGATTTCCTTAATTTGTTTATCCTCCTACAAATTAACCAACAGAATTTTTAACTTATTTTTTTAACAACGCAATACAGAAGCTCTTGTCAGATTTTGAAAATAATAGCTTTGAAAAAGCAGGATGAATCCCAATTAATATGAATCTGAGCATGTAATCACAGTTAATCTATACTGTTTAGTTATACTTGATGTGAAAAAATTAAGAAAATGTAAACAATAACTTGGAATATTCATAATTCATTTAAACTAAAACAAAATTAAGTAATACTGTATTAACTACCAGGAAGAAAAAAACGGAGCTTGAAAATTCAAACCCTTTGTCGAGTTTATGGAAATCATGTTGAATTGTACAGATCTGCTGTAAGACTCTGGAAGAGACAAACAAAGACATATCAGCCCCTAATTTGTCAAGTCATATTTTCGCATCCTTGCTATAACTTATGTGTCCCTGTTAAGCTGATGTGTTGAATTCAGGCCAACATTTCATTGCCAGCTTGTGCCAATAAAATACTGCCTTGAATCTTCGGTCCATGTTATTCAATCATTTTGCAACAGAAAAAGATAAAAATTCTCAACATTTATCACGAGCCTTCATACTGTAGAATTATATGAGCATATAAACCAACTCAACATGACAAATTTACAGCTGTTAACATTTGTGCTCTGGCTCTAGTATGAATGACATGAATAAAAATAAATAAATAAAATAAAAAACTAACTAAAATAGAAATAATAATAATAAAAAAAATAATAATAATAATAATAATATAAGAAATGTAATACTTTATATGTGGTTCTTTTTATGTCAGGTAGTGCTCAACTGCCCCATTGTCAAAGGGATGAAGTATAATCAAGCAACAGCAACCTTTCATCAGTGGCGAGATCCTAAACAGGTGTGGGGATTAAATTTTGGCAATAAAGAAGATGCAGCTCTGTTTGCCAACTCCATGACTCACACATTAGAGGTTCTCAGTGGATCTGGAAGTGCAGGTACCCAAAGCTGAGCAAGGCATGTTCTGTTCTGTTCTGGTCTCTCTCTCTCTCTCTCTCT
>NW_015116111.1:7235-8169 GCF_001443285.1 Poecilia latipinna
ATTTGTTAAATTAACATGGGTTACATATATATATATATATATATATATATATATATATATATATATATATATATATATGTGTGTGTGTGTGTGTGTGTGTGTGTCTACATATGTATGTATATGTTAAATTGATGTAATAACTCTCTCACAGGTTCTGCTAACAATGGACCATCTCCTCAACAATTTGAAGAGCAGAAAAGGTTCAACTATCCAGAACAGTCATGTGTTTGATATTTTCATTAAACTTTGTAATTATAGAGCATAATTTAAGCTTTTCTTTTTGTTCAGACTTGAGCGACAAAAGCAGGAGCAGCTAGAGAGAGAGCAAAAGCGGTCAGATACCCCCGCCTCTTCGCCAGTTGCTCCTCCAGCTCCACCACCACCTCCTCCAGCTCCAACCCCACCAGCACCTCCACCCCCTCCCTCTGGTGGTGCAGTCCCACCTGCACCACCTCCACCCCCTGCAGGAGGAAGTGGAAAAGTTGGAGGTCAAGGGGGCGGTAGTGATCTTGCTTCCGCCCTTGCAGGAGCTAAATTACGGAAAACAGTAAAGGTAGAGACATCACACTGGATGTAATAAAGTCTGTGTGTAAAAAAAAGTCAGAGTTTTCTGACTTAGATGGAATTAACAAAAAAGTGCAATCTCCTTTATTTTTGGTACATTTTTCTATGTATTATCCACTGTATTTCCACAACAGATCCATGACAGAGGTTAAACAAACCCTGATGCATACAAACCTAACACACCCAAGCAGCTGCAAACTGCAAACAGATTGCAGCTGTTTGGAAGCCACATTGGAGCTGTGCTGTGTTGAACCACAAACACAATGCAGGCTACGCTCCTTTGACCACACAATATCACATCATTGAGCTTGTAGGCACCACAGAGGGGCCAGAGAGGCTTTTCTTAAGAAAAGCCTCTCTGGCCCCTCTG
>NW_015116111.1:12789-16772 GCF_001443285.1 Poecilia latipinna
GATCAAACGTCTTTTCACCGCAGGCACAACTGTAGTCTCCCTCGAATAAACAACATTTAACAAGGTACAAACACTAATAAAGCGGACGCCCCTTTGTGAAGCCCGTCTGCTCTTTGGAGATAATTGTTGGGAGAACCCTGATCAGGTGTGTGGGCCTGTTATAGGGATAGATGTAAGGATCCTTGTCCTTCTTTAAGAGAACACTGATGTCAACTTGAACTTAATTTTGACCAACATCATTACTTTTTATGCTTTATCAAAAAATTACCTTACTTTACACACAATAATAAACTAAATAAGCTGAACTTTAATAATAATAATTAATTATAATAACAATAATAAAGCTTAATCTATTCATTATGCCTTATGTAAATAACCCAGTAACATGAAAATAACTAAAGTAAAGATTACAGATAGATATTTAGGTAGCTAGGAAGATATTTCAAAATATGGATATGACGTCTGGCTCAATCTATCTTATGTATTTTATACATTTATTTTTGTCTCTCTTATCAGGAAGAAAGCTGCTGATAAGCCTGTGGAAAAAGTGAAAGAACCTTGCGATGTAAATGTTCCTTTTCTCATGATCATATTATTTGTTGAGTGAACAGGGGACTATCTTGCTTGACACTACATGTGGTTTATTTGTGTGCCACAACAGGAAGAATGTGCTCCTGCAAATGCAAAGTTCTCTGGATCAGGGGGTGAGTAAATTCTTCCATTGTCTTTTTAACAACAAAAGACTTACTTCTTCCCACTTAATACACCTTCCCTCTTCCAACTTTATGGAAACATAAATTTATGTTTTTATGAATAAAATTTCACATAGCTAAATAACAATAACATCACATTGTAAAAATAAATATTTTAGCAGAAATCAACGAGCTGAAATATAAATCTGCTTCAACACCAAGGTAAGAGAAGACTTCAGTACATAGGTTACTGAGGGCTCGTGTTATATAATGTGCCTTAAAACACTTGAATTTCTCTGTAAATGTTCAGCAAGCCTTTGTTAAACAAATACTGTTTTGTAACAGGCCAAAAACTGCCACCCAGAAAGACATCAGCTCCAGCACATCTGCCCAGAGTCCTGGGTCCAGGTACAGCCATTTTTTTCTCATTTTGTATGTGTACTTATGTGGTGCCTACAGTCTTAAGCAACACTGTAGCAAAAAAAAAAAAAACATTTTTGAGCTATATGTATATTTAGCAGCTACATTTCATAAAATATTTGGGTGACACAAATCTTTTCTACTTTTACAGCTCAAAATGTTAGCTTTCTGAAGCAAGTTTAAATGTTAGTAAAAATGTTGTAATATATATAGAGTTGAAATAATATTGAAATAATGAACATATATTTTTTAAAGTATTTTTTCCCTCATCTGTTCCTCTAAAATGGATTTAAGCACATTGAATGCTTAAATCCATTTTAGAGGATTTAAGCATTCTCTAAAATGGTTAAATTCTGGAAGCTCTAAAATGCTTCTTGAGAATTCCACACAGAGAATTCCAACAGAATTCTCTGTGTGAGAATTACAGTTCATACACAATTATATGGAATCCTATTTGATAGATTCAGTAAATCAAATTCAATCCAATAATAGCTGAAACAGGGCTGCACAGTGGCACAGTTGGTAGAGCTGTTGCTTTGCAGCAAAAAGGTTCTGGGTTCAATTCCCAGCCCAGGGTCTTTCTGCATGGAGGTTGCATGTTCTCCATGTGCATGCGCAAGTTCTCTCTCCGGGTGCTCCGGCTTCCTCCCACAGTCCAAAAATATGACTGTCAGTTTAATTGGCCTCTCTAAATTCTCCTTAAGTGTGAATGTGTGCCAGAACGTTAACTAGGGACAAGGGTGTATATAAAATGGATGGATGAATATTTGAAACAAGATCCAATTAAATACACATTTCAATTTAGTCAGAATTGAAATGTGTGGTCAAACATGGTCAAATTGAGTAAATCATTGGTAAAAGGTTACAGACTTGCTCATTGCATTCAGTAATTGACTTTGCTGAATCCCGCGTCCTGGGAATCACATGTGGAAGAAAACCACTCCTCATTAACGGGAAACAAACTTCAACAGAACCAAGCATAACATGAAGGATTATATAATTTGACCAGCTTGGGTTTGAGCTGTAGACAAAAGAGAATCCCTAGTTCAGAAGTACTTTTTATTGGAAATATGAGCAGATAGCATTAACTGAACTGGACAAGCCTATATTCTATGGAAAGAACAGTGACCATGCAACCTTCATGACTTTCATTGGCTGACTTTTAAATGGCAAGAAGCAATAGTTGGAATATGTGTGTTATGTTTGTGTGTGCACTTGTGTGGGTGTGTGCGTGCGCACGCGTGTGTGTGTGTTTGTGTCTGATGAGTTCATTTTCTGTTTTAGCCTTTTATCATTGGCGTTTCATATTATTATATGAATATTTGTATTCTTAATTAAATAATGTTCAAAAAGAGAAAAAGGAGACATGTCCCATTCAAGAATTACAGAAACAAAGTTGAAACACATGGTTTACAGTTATTAAAACACAAGCAGTGCTATTGACACTAGACATCATAGACATCATTCAACTGACACAGGACGAAAAATGGGATTTTCGGCAGTTGTTGACACCTTGTTCTGCCGTGTGCATGGAGATTGAGGGCTTATGACAATTGCTCATGAGAATATGCAACTACACATATAAAATGTACATATTTATCAAAATTGCATAAGTTCATGTATACCCTATAAACATCTACTTTCTAGGTTCATGTGAGTAATTTTTGGAACAGTTTGAAACAAGCTCTGCTACGTCTATTTTGGGGCATTTGCTTTAAAAATACAGCTCTAACTGAAAGTAAATGTGTTCTTTTGTCTCAGGCTGAAAGTGGTGAAGAAAAAGTCAGATAGTGAAGAAGGAGACGGTGATATGGAGCGTGTCAAACAGGTTAGATCCTCAATTTGTATTATAATGTGCAGCAATTACAGCAAGACAGTAATGTTTGCTTTTCTTTTTTGCAATAATTTAGAAATCAAGTTAATTTGTTTCGAAACACAGAATAATGCTTTTGCGAAAACTGCACAGATCTTACTGTGCCATTTTATGTCTTAAGGAGATTATAGAAGAGGTGAAAAAAGAGCTTAACAAGATGAAGGATGAGATTATCAAAGGTAAGGTTTTAAACTATTTTGGTTGAGAAGTTGCCTTCAAAATGTCTTCAAGAATCATGAAAAATCCAGATACTATTTAAGGTCAGGTCCAACACTAGGTTGTAATTGTGTGCTGTGCATGTACTACAAAATACTAGAAATGTTATGACTGACATTGATTTTTGTCTCTTCAAGCTTTGCTCGAGGAACTCCAAAGATAAATGATGTACGTTACATACACCAGAAAGGCCTAACAATATGATGAAGAGATGTGATCCTCATGCAAATTGCTGGCAAAATACTTACTGTAATTTTGACTGAATTAAATGTTTAAACATCACTTATCTTTTTCGATGCTATTTAGATTTTAATTCTGATATTGATGCTAATATAAACTATTATAAATAATAAATTGCATTTTTTGCAGTCATTTCAAACTTCTTATTGCACAATCTAATGTTTAAATGGATTTTTAAAAATGTCATCTTAAGTGTTATGCTGCAGAAAAGTAAAAGGGGCCGTTTAGGACAAAATCTATGTTTTGTCTCTCACTAAAGACTACAGACTCATGCGAGCACACACAAAATATGAAATTTAATGTCACACGCATAAAATTTTCCTCTCACATGCATACACAAAATACTAAAATTGCACACATACACTACTAAAATATCACACACAGGGGCGCTGCCAGAAATCTTAGGCCCCCTGACAAAAAATTTGATTGGGCCCCCCGCGCAGCTGATGTTACAATTTCTTGAGTATTTGACCCATAAAAAGCGTCACAATTTTAACGGCTTGCATCTGCCTTGCTTTCTTTGGTTCAATTCTGATAATTAG
>NW_015116111.1:22289-23850 GCF_001443285.1 Poecilia latipinna
AGAAAACTTTACAAATTATATATATATATGTTAAATATTCTTACAGTAACCTTGTTAATTGTTGAACTAGAAAAATATGACCCTAAGTAAAAAAAGAAGTGAAGAGCTGCCTCTCTCACACCTACCTCCACCAGCGCTCCTCAGAATTCTGGTGGAGGAAGCCGCGAGAGTGCCTGACGGACCCGTTGCATGCAGTCACTCATCACACCACTAGGTGGCTCCAAACAAAATCAAAAATACATACAACCATCACTATAATCATTTCGATCAAAACTCACACAGACACACGAGCTCTTCTCTCTGTTACACATGCAGATCCAGGGGAGTTCAAGGCAAAAACGGACGTGTGTTTTTTTGGTCTGGGAGGAGTAAAATAAATTTTTTACTGCTAAAAACAATCTTTGAAAATAATACAATATGATTAATTTTGCATTTGACAGGACCCCGAATTTTTTATTTTATGTCTATGAACAAAATATAAATAATTAAATTGTGGAGGTGCCCCGTGCTGGCCAGGGTCCCTAGAATTGTCATCATTTTTCACCCCTTTACCGCGCCCCTGATCACACACACATACAATTTCTCTCACACGCATATACAAAACACAAACATTGCTCATGCATACAATTTTTCTCTTACACACACAAAACACAAAAATTGCACATACACACAACTAAAATGTCACACACGCAAACATTTTTTTTTCTCACGCATACATAAAACCAAGATTGCACATATAAACTAATAAAATATAGAATCATTTTCTTGTATGTGAGAGACTCAGTTTTGTATCTGAGACATTTTTTGTATGTGTGAGAAGGACTCATGTTTTGAATGTGTGAGAGTTGTCACTGAAGAAGCGGGGCATAATTTGGAGATCAGATGGAGATACGTTGATACCACAGTGAAGTTAGCTTCAAGTTGGATATTGGAGCTCCACGGTGTAAGCGGCGTTTAGCTCAAGGTTAATCCGATTTATGAACGCTAATTTCGGCCAGCCGTTCTCTACCGCTCACTTCTCAAACGCTTGGAGGTTCACTTAGAGCTCTACTCCGGCTTTAAAGCCGAAGTAAGCGGCCTTATAACCGGCATTAGAGCCGGAGTAAGCGGACTTGTAACCGGCGGTGGAGCCGAAGTAAGAGGCCTTAGAACCGGAATAAGCCCTAGGAGAACCTCCAAGCACTCGGATTCACCTTGAGATATACGCCGCTTACACCGTGGAGTACGGAAGCGCATTGCTATCATGCAGTAAAAAATTTTTTTCGATCGCTATCTCGTTATAACGAGATACGTATCTCGTTTTAACGAGTTACGTATCTCGTTTTAACGGGTTACGTATCTCGTTTTAACGACTTACGTATCTCGTTATAACGAGAATCTCGTTTTAACGACTTAGGTATCTCGAGATACTACGGAAGCGCATTGCTATCATGCAGTAAAAAAAAATTAGATCGCTATCTCGTTATAACGAGATACGTATCTCGTTTTAACGAGTTACGTATCTCGTTTTAACGAGTTACGTATCTCGTTTTAACGACTTACGTATCTCGTTATAACGAGA
>NW_015116111.1:29256-33436 GCF_001443285.1 Poecilia latipinna
TAGATGTTTTTCTGCTTTAATACTCATGGTCCAAACCTGTTAATCAGACATCAACTGAAATCAGCTTGGTTGAAGCAAAGAAAAACCTAAAACATGCAGAGCAGTGCGACCAGGGTTGGGAAACATTGAATTAGACAGTAACATTTCAGAACAAATGAGTTCAGTGATTTGGGGAAAGTTCTTTGTTGGACAACTTTACAGTACATTTATTAAACATAGACATATATGTCTCACATTTTCTATACTGACATTGCATTAAAAAATCCAGGGCAAGCAATAATTTGTCAAAGTAAATTCAGGCACCAGCCCCCATGACTCTGTTAAGGATTAAGCTGGGTACATATTTTGTTACTGGACAATTTGAGAGGCTTGGGATTGTCAGGACCAACATTAATTTGGATTTAGACTTTTTTTTATGTTGTGCTATAACTTATTTTGTTTTTGGTATCTACTTTGAGAATTTTTTTCCCTGTAATTTCAGACAAGCAGTATAAGTGTCATGATTTGTGGTTTTGGTGGTGAGGTAAACATGATTGGACGTAGGAGGAGGTGCAATAATGATGGTTTACTGACAAAGAATACAAAATCCAGGCACCATAGGTGAGCAAAAGGCTAGGAGCTCAATCACTGGTAGCGACTGGTAAAGAAGCAAAGGTAATGACATACGACTTCAAGACATGCGACAAGGACTCAACGGGGTCCTTGTTTCATGGGTATAAATACACAGGAAAGGTAATCAGGGGAAACAGGACACACCTGGGATCAATCAAGGATTGGACAAAACACACAGGAACTAAAATAAACACACAGAAAACCCAAATCCTCACAATAAACTGATATTTCAGCATAGTCTCTGCAAACTGAACTGACTGACTAAACTGACTGTCTAAAAAGGAACAAAGCAACATTTACCTAAATTACATATTAGATTGGTTACTCTTTACACTGTTATTGTTATTTAAATAAAATCTCACCATAGTACCAGCATATTTACCTTATTACATTATGCTTGCGCCTTTTCCACACACGGTTAAAACTTGCATTCCTTACCAGCTGTGGCTTATACCCCAAGGTCAGAGATAAAGAAGCTATTCAAGTTTTTTATCCAGAAGGGAGGAAAAGGACTGAGATGCAGTTATCCTTCCATTCAAGAGGTCGGGCGTGTGGGGGCAACAAACGCAGAAGGAAAAAAAAAACAAAAAAACATCGATACAGAGTAATATCTCACCACTATTATGACTATTATGGAAGTATACATTACAGAATACAATAGCTCTTATCATATATTGTGACCATATAACTCACAGAAAAAAATGTAATACTTGAGTAGTAGAGTTTAGTATTTTATTATCCGCAGTATGCTTTTTTTCATTAGCCTAAAATTTCCACAGGTTGGGGTCTCACCTATGGAAATGTTCCACAGGTTAATGCTCATATAAATACCGGGGCTTAATCTTGAGTGAAGCTTGCTAAAACTCTTGACTTCTGTTTGGAATTATATGAAGGAGAGATGCATCAGAAGCCTCAACATCTTTACTGCAGCAGGGGCAAATGCAGATTTTTGTCACTGAGATTGAATACAGTAACTTTGTCCTATGGACCAAGAAGGACTGTTGTACGTTTTGCTCCAGACCTGGCAGCTATCTTTGAGAAGGCAAAACAATTTGTTGAATGTGTGAATCTCCCTGAACTTGTAAGCTGCAATTTCACAAAAGCAGTAAACAGGTCTGCATGAAATGGGATTCCGCTTTCTGCCTGTAACAACAAAACATCCCTAAAACTTTGACGCGGTATCTCCAGAAAAGCATAAGCAAAGAAGTGAACAAAGACCGGTGTCCTGAGATGACATGGTTGCCTATGACAGTGAAAACTGTAAAATGGTTTGGTTTCATTTAACTTGTGTGGCAGCTTGGGTTTGTTAGTCATGCACCAATAAAATGTGATGTACACATTTGTCATAATAAAGGTGGCTTTAACTGATTAATAACTTTTGTTTGGTCTGATTTGTTTCTGTATGCAATAAATATTGAATATAAGCCATGTTTTCTTAAACCTTTGTATACCCCAAAGTATAAGACCTTATACCCCAAAGTATAAGACAACTTTGCTCTCGATGAAGGCGAATGCTTTTTTCCTCTGCTCCCTCCCTGCCCATGCCTGCCCTACTTGCTCTGTTTTGTCCTGTCTTTTTCCATATTTTTGGAGCCTTCCCGTTACTGACTCTAAATCTCAGTAACGGGATGGAATCAATCTTGGAGAAATTGCTAGTTTCGTTTCAGTGGAACGGCCAAACTAATTTGGATAATTGGTAACTGAGATGTATTGGAGAGACTTTAGGGAAGATTGAAATTTATAATCTTCCCGACCATTCTGTCTCTGAATTGGCTTTCCCCATGTGGCCTTGGAAGGACTCCTTGGAGATATGTAAACATAACACTCTTTCCCACCTCACCCCACTCTTTCCCACCTCACCCCCTCCTGTACCCATGGAACTGTGGAGCTGAGCGCTCCCAAGGGCATTCCTTGAGAACACCTCTATTAGATTTGCCAAGAGCCTCAGCCTCCTGGTTTCATGGCCCTGTGACATCACCACCTTCACTCATGTCTCTGTTTTGTCTGAATGTTGCCATTTGCCCTAATGTGTCCTTTCCTCTTTTTTGTTTTAGTTTGTTCGAAACGGTGGAGTACTCCCTATTTAACGCAGAAAAGGATTATTTTAGTTCATTGGTAATATCAGAAATTGTGGAGTATTCACTATTTAGATCAATATTATACAGCCCAGAATGGAATCAGAATTAGAATTAGAATAACTACGAACTTAGAATCCAGAAATACTTAACAGGAACATCACTGCTTAGTTTATTTTACTTTTAACCCAGAAAAGGATTTAGCTCTCTTTCTTCTTTTTGTCTTTCCTATGGTTTGTTATTTTGTTTGTATTTCCTTTTAATTAATGTAAATCGCTTTGAATTGCCTTGTTGCTGAAAATGTGCTGTATAAATAAAATTACCTTACCTTACCTTATTGTCAATACCAGAGTTTATAGTGAAAGACCAACAAAAAGAAAATTAAATTTAGATGTTTATGTAAGTGCGACACAGCTGTTCAACCATTTGTGTACTTGCACACAGTCAGGCAAAGCTATGTAACAAAGCAACAAATTGTAACTGCTTAGGGTAACATCCTCACCCTCACATGGCAGTCTCAGAGAAATTGGCATTGTACCTGACAATATCTTATATTTCTGACATATACTGTATTTACAATCCCCTATCAACATGGAACTTCAGATGTGCTATTTTTTTTCGTTTCCTTAATATTTTTTTTGCATTCAACTGACACATTCCTTTAGTAAAAGCTGGGAGTTTAACCTCAGTACATAACATGTCAACAGTTTCCTGAATACAAATACTAACTCAGAACGCTTTTACAATGCTTTCAGAGATTTAAAATTAATGAAAAAAATGTGTATATTTCCCAATCATACACATCCAATTTAATACTTTTTTTAAAAATTCACTTTAAATGCAAATTCTGATCATTTTTATGAAATTAAATAAAATATGTCTATAATGTTCAATAATAAGTAGTATTTGACCTTGTGAAGGGAGGAATTTCCTTAAAGATGTAAAAGGAAATAAGAAAGCATCCTTTTTGACTTTAAAGAGTAGTCAACTAACAGAGTGGATGTAGAATAGAATAGAATATACTTTATTGATCCCAAAGGGAAAATTGCTTATTTGTTATCTTAGGTATTAAATACAAAGTTTATATATATAAGTTTATATATATATATATATTTGTTACGGATGTTAAGACTCGGAAGCTACTAACCATGCATGGAGGGTTCCACCCCAAATCCAGCACCCTGAGACTGTACACGAGCCGTAAGGAAGGAGGCAGAGGACTAGTGAGTGTGAGAGCCACTGTCCAGGATGAAACATCCAAGATCCATAAATACATCAAGGACAAAGCCTCAACGGACGATGTGCTCAGCGAATGTCTCAGGCAATGGGGAACAGAGGACGAGGTGCTGGAGGAACCATCATGGGAGGACAAGCCCCTATTTGTCGGTGGATGTACCACCGACAAATAACTGAAGTGGCTGATATCAGGAAATCCTACCAATGGCTGGAGAAAGCTGGACTCAAGGACAGCACAGAGGCTCTCATCCTGGCTA
>NW_015116111.1:37426-38064 GCF_001443285.1 Poecilia latipinna
ATATATATATATATATATATATATATATATATATATATATATATATATATATATATATATATATATATATATATATATATATACACACACACCTAAGAGTGACAAGTGGAGGTTGTGTATGGTTTAAGTGGCTTAAAATAGGATGAATCTAAAATGAGAAGAGATATTTGATTTGGAACTAAAAGCTGCATTACATTTTAGTTAAAAGACGATGATTGGAACTAATTTAGAATTTGCCGTCTATATTGATACTGAACAAAACCCAAAGCAGGAGAGAGAGAAGCTGCAGACTTCATGCATTTAAAAACTCATTATTTCAATTCAAATGTGCATAAAATCTTTCCTTAAATATCAAAATCAATTAATCAAGTAATCAAGCAATTTTCTTGTAGTATGTTCAATAACAATGTTCTGTATCATGGTTGGCTCACACTCAGAATATAATAATGGACACAAGACCAGGATATGAGTGATTAACATCAAAGTTTATTTCTAATATATAGAAACCAAATGACAAAAAAAAAGTTGCTGCATGGAGCCATGAAGATTAACTAGGCCAGGGGTGTCAAACTCAATTTTCACCGAGGGCCACTTCAGCATATGGCCACATTGACGGTACAAATCAGGAGTGCATCCCT
>NW_015116111.1:43399-45366 GCF_001443285.1 Poecilia latipinna
TTGTGGGAGATGTAGTTTGTAGTCAACTCGTGCTCAAAACCTATTTTAAGTCAATCATCGACCTATAAAATGCTGAGGCGGGCCACATAAAATGACATGGCGGGCCTTGAGTTTGACACATGTGAGCTAGGCTAAACTTGTTCTGTGTAAATATTTTCCATCACACATTAAATGTATTAAGTGTTAAAAATGAGATTCAAAACAAACAGCAAACAGCTTTCACCGACAGAAGAATTTGGTACACTATCATTTTTTTTTAAAGAAAAGAATATATAGGAAACGCCATTTACAATGACATTGCACTACATTTCCAGCCTTAAAGCATGATGCATACTTAAACTCAAGATTTTCAAAATAAAACTGACACTATGATGTAGCTCTTACAACATTCTGAAAATTTGCCTGATAATCTGTGCTGAATCTTAGATGTCTTGCTAATGACAATTTTATTTAACATTTTCATTTACTAAGAGTAAAATTATCAGCAGAAAAACTTAGCATACACACACACACACACACACACACACACATTTATATATTTTAGGCATTCATGATTCCATTTTCTTTGGGCACACATGTTTTTGACAGGTACAACAATGACAGCAGCAACGACAGCAGTAATGCTGGAGCAAACAGAGGAGTCTGCTTGATGTTTCATTTTCTCCCCCTCTTGCTTCGTCCTGTTCTTGCATTTCTTGCTCTTTTGAAAGGATTATTTCTTTCTGAAAAGTTTGATTGTCTTTTTCATAAGAATCAAGTATCTCACTTGTGTTCGCTTCCAGTTGAAGTCTTTCAATCTGACTCAGCATGTGAAACTTAAGTTGTTGAAGCTCAACATATTTTATCTTGGCAGTTTTAGTAGAACTATCAAAGTTTCTCTGAGTTGATGTGTGTGTTCCTTTTACTGGTAATGAATTGCCTATAAGTTTTTCTTTTAGTGTTATTTTACCAAAATGAATTATTTCATTTAGTCTTTTATTCAAATTATTTTTAATCTCTTGACCTCTGTGCTTCATCAGATTAATCTCTTTAAATTCTATTATGGTGTCTTTCCAGGACCTTTGTAAGGAATTACTTATTGGATGTTTAGAATAGTCCTCTGTCCTAGTTGAAACCCTGGGAGAAGTCGCAGTCTTCTTTCTGTTTTCTACATTACTATAATCTTTGAGTGCTAGTTCTGGCCATTCCCTGTCAAAGATTATATATTTACTCAAAGTTTTCAAATCATCATCCTCCTTAGAAATTAGGTGGTATTCATTGTCAAGAGAATTGAGATTCTTAAACTCCATTTCAGGTATACCTACTTTAAATGGATTCACATTCTGTTTATATGTCTCTACTCTCTGATCACTCGGACTCACAGTTTGTGTTGCCTTATCACACGCGGTTTGGTTCAAGTGTTGTCTTTGTTGTTTTATCCAATTTAAATGATGACTGATCCTGCCTCTGATCAAATAAAACTTGCTACAGGCTTGAAATGAAGACAAAAAGTGGGCGAGATCTTGACTTTTTCCATCCAAACAGACTATACTGTTTTGGAAGAGCTCAACTGTCATAAGATTAAGATGTCGTAATCTTTCTGTGAAGGCAGAAAATCTCTCATTCTGCATCGGTGCTTCTTTTACATTCTGGTCCAGTTTGTTGATGTCTGCCAAGCAACTACTGGCTTCTTCCGTCTTCTGGTCTAGTTCAGTCTTTGTGATGTTTATTCTCTCTCTTTCTTCTTGAATATCTTGTTTTTCTTGTTGCAGTATTGCGCGCTGTGCCTGGATATCGGACATCATGACTTCCAAAGCCTCTTTTTCTTTGTCTACTTTGTCCGCCACTCCTTCCAGATTCTGTGTCTCCCGTTTCAGTTCTTCCTTCATTTTGTTTAGATCTTTTTTATCCCTGTCAACCATTCGTTTCCACTGATGTGCCATCAATTCTCTCTGATTCCTCATGGAAGAAATGATGGATGTTAGTTT
>NW_015116111.1:50440-53496 GCF_001443285.1 Poecilia latipinna
GGGTTCTTCCATTTCCTGTTTTATTTCGGTCTTTGGTATTTCCATCTTGTCTTTCCCTGTTGCAGTGAGCTGGCTTTCATGTCGTAATGTCCTTTCTTTTATGTTTTTTATAATATCTATCAGGTTCACCAATTTCAAGCTATTGTCTTCTAATTGCCTACCCATATTGGATACAGATTTATGAGTTGCTTGAATTTTATTTAACTCTATTCCTTTTTTTATGTTTTTCAAAGTTATCTTTTTCATCAGTACTTGAAGAGTTTCCATTTGTGTTTTCACATGTTTTTCCAGATTGTCAATTGTTTTCTTTTCATCAATTTCTCCAAATGGGTCTTTTGCATCCATTCTTTTTTTCTGTTTCTGTTGTTTTGGTTCATCAGTCACCATTTCAGTCATTAATGCTTTTCGCTTTTTTGCTTTTTGTTTAGTTGTCAACGATTTGATCCTAAACTCTTGGTTATTTGTATCCTTCATGAGTTTCCTTGTTTCATCCACATCCCATTGTTTGGTCATTTTATACATTCCTTTCAAGGATTTGATTCTGGCTATGTTTTCTTTTACTGTGTTGTTCTCAGTTGTTAATGCTGTGGTTTCATCTCTTTTTTTGTCTAAATCAACATGTTGATGCTTGAGAATTTGACATATTTCACTCTTCACTGTTTCTAAATAGCCATAGATCTTTACTCCGAGGTCTCGAATATTATTGATGGTATCTCTAAGTCCTGGTGATTTGGGTACTGTTTCATATTGGGTTTTTGTGATTTTCCACCCATTCTTTTCCAAATCCTTTGGTTCATTTTCAGTCAAAACACAGACAACTGTCCTCTGGTCTTGTGCTTTTTGGTTGTCATGGAACATTGCTGCCTTTGGTTGTCTCAATTTTAATTTCAACATCTCTAATTCATCCTTCTCTCTTCTGATTTTCTCCAGTCTTTGGTCTAGTTCTCTTCTCCTTTTTTGTACTTCTCTCTTGAATGACATCATCTTTGCTTCTTTTATTTCATTCATCATTTTTTCATTCTTTTCTGCTTCTCTCACCATTTGTTTTAAAATGGCCTTATTTCCTTTGCTTTTGATTTCCAGCTCAGCATTCAGTACCTCCATTTCTCCTATTTCTCTAGTCCATTTAATCATGTCCTGCCCTTCAGTCATATGCTGTTTTTGTCTTTCATTTGTTTCACCTAAGAAAGCCTTTTTATTATGTTCAATTTTCATTTGTGACAGTTTTCCATTCTGTCCCTCAGCTCCAGTATCTTGTGCAAACATCTCACTTACTTTTCTTAATATCTCTTGTATCACTGTCTCACTTAGTTCTAGGTTTTTTTCCTCGCTATTACATTTTCTATAAATAAATTGCTCTATTATCAGTTTTATTTCCTCAATCAGTCTTTCTTGATGTGGTGTGAGCAGTAAGAATTCTTCAAATGTTTCCTCAGCTTGTGTTGTTTTTTTACTTGTGAATGATTTGTCTCTTTCCAGTTTCTCAGATCTCTTTATGTTTTCTCTTTCAAATAGAGATTCTCTTTCGTTTTCATGTCCAAGTTCAGTCTTTAGTTTTTCAGTTAAAGCTTTATGCTGAGATGTTAAAAGGTAGATTTTGTTCCAGCATTGTTTTGAAGCTTCAATCTTCTTGTTTAAATCTTCAATTATTCTTACTTTAGTATCACTCTTATTCATATTATACATTATTACTTTGCTGCTCTCCTTGGCCTTTCCAGCGATTTTTTCAATGTCATTTTGACATTTTAGAATCTTTTCCAACTGCCTCTGAGTCCCTTCAGATTTTCTGTGTATTTTTGTTTTTAGCATTTCTAATTCATCCCTCTCTCGTAAGATATTCTCCAATTTATGATCCAGTTCTCTTCTCTTTTTCTTCATTGTACTTTTTTGAATGCATGTATCTACATTGAGATTCAGTTTTTTCTGCCCCACTTCAGTTTCCAAAAGCTTCTGAAACTGTCTCAGATCTTGCAGTAGTCCCTTGATTTCATTATCAACAAGGTCTTTGGTCTCATTACCTGTTCTAACTTGGCACCCAATTTCTGGTTTGATCAATTTCATGATTTGCTGTGTTTGATATATCTCAGTCCTGAGTCTTTGTAAATCTGTGAGTCGAAGATACTTTCCATCAGAACATACCTGTGTCTCTTTAGCAAGTGCTTGGGGATCTTCTTTCCACTTTTCCAGTGACTTCATGTGAAGTTTTTTCTCAACAATAGTAGTTTTTGTCTGATTTTCCAGGTCAGTCTGCATTATTTGTTTCCTAAAAACATTAGTTCTCTCCATCAGATAATCCCTCTGCTGTACTTCCTGCAGCACTTTACTTTCTACAGTCCCCATTTCCCTGATTATAACTTCAGCGTCTGTCTTCTGACACTGTATTTCATCTAATTCTGTGACAATACTTCTCATCTTTTGAGTTTTATCTTGCAATTTTCTAATGTTGGTTTTTATTTGCACCCTTAAGACTTCCTCTTGCTCATTTAGCTCATATATCTGCTTTTCCAATGTCTGTATTTCTTGCGGAAATGATTCTCTCTCATTAATATGTTTTAAAAATTTCTCATGGATTTCTGTCTTTTCTTCAATTACATAACCTTCTGATATTCTAATATTCTCCAAAGGATTTTTTTCTGCACCTGAATTGTTTTGTTTGTCAGTGAGAATTTCTGATCTTACTTCTCTCTGGGTGCCTTCAAGTTTTTCTTTCAGAAGTCCTGAAGTAACTGGGGGCTGTGTCAATTTCCATTTGTTGACCTGGTACTTTATGTATGCCAGCTTGTCCTAAAATAGCAACACAGATGCATTAGCATGTTTTAAACTGCAAGATCTTCCAAGTAAAAAGAGGCATACTGTCTGTCAGAAATGGCCTCAAAATGTGGGAGTTTAGAGGACAGAAGTGTAAAATTCTCCAAGTATTATCTCCTAAGTTAGAACTAATAATTATCTACATCAATGGTCCCCAAACTACGGACTGCGGGCCAGATCCGGCCCGCCTCCACATTTGGTCCGGCCCCCTGAACAATACCTGAGAGCATTTAGATTTTTTTTCATAT
>NW_015116111.1:57556-60386 GCF_001443285.1 Poecilia latipinna
AAATGTGATATTCAATTGACCTGTTATGACTCAAATTTAGGCACTCCTGCAATCGTCACACTTTTTCTGTTACAAACCGACTCCGGCCCCCCACCAGAGAAAGGAAAAGTTATGTGGCCCTCACAGGAAAACATTTGGGGACCCCTGATCTACATCAATCAGTTACTATTCAGTTTCAGTTGAAGAAAAAATATAGAGCTTATCCACTTTAAGTTGTTTTTTAAAAAAGTTTACCATGACCAACATTACTATGCTGACATTTCTTTGCACTTTCTTGGCCCTGGAAAGCATTTTCTCACAACCAGGCATTTGCTAGTTTGATTTCCAAAATTTCATTTCCAAATGTTCTCCTAGTTGGAGGTAGTATGCTGTGTGTTCTGTCTCTATGCTCTATTTCATTTGTACATCTTATGTGTTTGCAGTCTGAATTCCAAACCTAGAGCCTGCTCACATAACAAAGCTAAAACAGCCAGTAACTCAATGGCAGTGACTATATTTGTAATTGGTCATGTAAAGATTTTCCCTGTTGTAGTGTGAAAAAAGAATATTCTTTAGTAAATGTACATTGGGGAGAAAACAAAGATCTCATGTTATCAGAATATTGTACTAAAGGCAATAACTGTATTTAAAGCCTGAAGAAGTTGCAACTCTGTTCTCCAAACTTAAACTCGAAAAACACAGGTACTAAAAAAGATTTTTTTTAAATGCATTTCTACTTCTGTATTTTTAAAATAACCTTTAAAATGCTTGGCTTCCCACTTTTAGTTGATAAAGCAAAATTTAAAAAAGACTTACCATGTATGGTTTTACTTCATTGCTCTTTTTGATCTTCTGTTGGGTTTTGAGCATTTCCGCGTTTGTGCTTCTAATTTCTTCAGTAGATTTTTCTAAATTAATTTTTATTTTTTCTGAAATCAAAGTTAAAGTCAATATTTCTTTCCATTTTTTTTCAGTCTCTTGTCTTTGCTGGTCCATTTTTTTCTTCAGAATGTCTAACTGATCACCTTCTTGAATTATTTTTTCGAACTTCTGGTCAAGCTTTTTTTTCCTTTTCTCAGCCTGAAAACTCATCCATTTCATTTGGGTCTTTTCTTCAAAAAAGTGTTTCTTGCAAAGTTTTGTGTCTTCTTGGATAGTATGTAACATTTTTCTGATTTCATCTGGTTCAAAAATTACTCTCTGCATGTCAGGTCTCACTTTTTTCTTCAAATATTGGATTTTACCTTTCTCTCTTCTCATATTTTCCCAAAGATGTTTAACATCTTCAGCTACGTGGCTCATGAGTTGCTTTTCCTCTTCCATTTTGTCCCTTTTGTGTTCCATATTTGTGTTTTGTTATCTGCAGTCAGTTTTCCATTTTCTTCATATCGTTTTGGTGTTCTGTTCAACAGAAATGAGAAAGCAAAACAGATTAGGAAAAACTAAAACACAGATGAGAAACTACACTGCTGCAGTGTAATTTTTCATCAGATTTACAGATTGTATGTTGTGATGCACATAAACATAATAATTACAACTGTCATTCAGTAAATCTTGACACTTTTAATACAAAGTTGACATTATTCAAAATGTCTTTATGTCAACTTGACATTAACCTAGATGTTGCAGCCTTCTATCTTCCAAAAACCAAAATTCTAACAAAGGCTGTGGGTGGTAACAGGTGGTTTGATTTGAACGCACTTCCAACTTGATTTGTTTTGAAAAAAATATATTCTTTATTTCTTGTAAAAAATAACGACAAAATAATTACTAAAAATCTCTTACAACTTAGCCAAAAACGAAAGTAAACTTAATTTTACGTTTCAAGTATGAAAAAGTGGTCAAAAAATCATTTACAAAAGCCTCCCGTCCACACACCAAACATTTCCCAAACAGTGCCTCCACCAAGCACCCGGTGTGTTTTTAATTACTCAAATTATTGGGAGGGTCTAACCAATTACCAACATCATCTAATCAATTCAAAAATACAAATTAACTACATATTTTGGATCTAAACTAACTTAAATAAATTCCAACTTCCCAAAAATAAAAGAACTAAATTAGTAGAAATTACAATTTGCAAAATTTACATAAATGGCCACAACACTAGACAAAAATGTATTTGTTATGACAATTTGGCATTAATCTAGACAAAAATGTCTTTGTTACATCAACTTGGCATTAACCTAGACAAAAATGTCTTTGTTATGTCAACTTAGCATTAACCAAGAAATCATGATCTTACATAAATTTGTTATAAAAGTATTACCAATCAAACTTTAAAAAATTATGCAGCTTTATGTGGTAATATTATATTGCTCTGCCATTTTGTTTAGTCTTAAATTTCTTAATTTAATTGATGCTAAAGTTTTACAACAAGATGTCTATAAAGCACTTATGAACGTTGCATTTGAAATGTTATTTAAGGCTGTTTTAAGTAGTGCAATACACAATTCAAGCCAGTCCCACCTTGCTGTAAGTTAATATTAGCTAAAGTTATTGAACTCCATAAGGTTATCTCTTAATCTTAAACATATTTTAAAGGCAGGCAAATAGATTTTTCCCTCCAATTTTTTATTTTATTTTTTTGTGTAACATTCTTTATTTAAGAAAATGATGAATCCAACATATATGCAAATGTATATCTATACATGCACATACATAGTACAACAGAAAAGAGAGAGAAAGAAAAAAAGGCTTAGCAAACATTTAAATCCATTTCAGCAATTGACATTTCTTAGAAGGGTCCTCATGGGCTCACATGAAAGGGAGGTGCACATATCCAATGTCTTGCATTAAAAGAGAGAGACATACAAAGGGGACTGACAGCCAAGAAATCATTGCTGATATA
>NW_015116111.1:64255-66021 GCF_001443285.1 Poecilia latipinna
GTCATTCGGTAAATTATGACACTTTTAATACAAAGTTGACATTATTCAAAATGTCTTTGTTATGACAACTTGACATTAACCAATAAATCATTATTGATATAAATTTGTTATAAAAGTATTACTGATTGCACTTTAAAAATCAGGTAAATTTATGTTATTAAAGGTAAAGTTTAAACAGTAATGATTTCTTGGTTAATGTCAAGTTGTCATAACAAAGACATTTTGAATAATGTCAACTTTGTATTAAAAGTGTCATAATTTACCGAATGACGCTTTGTGACAACAGTGATAAATATTCATGAAGGCTTATTCATGTTCATGACAGGTGTTATGTCATGTTTATGAAAGTGTCATGACAGTCTTATTCACCCCCTTCAAATAAAGTGTTACCCATTCTTCAATATTTCTTGCCATTGTTGAAGGGTGAGAGGTAAAGGTTTGAGCCAGGACAGAGTTATAATTTTCCTTGCAACCAGTAGAAGAATCTGTAGTAACTGGACTTTCCTTTTCCCAGTATTTTCTCCTGGGGTCAAACCCAGTATATAATGCAGTGGATTCAGTGGTAACGTGAACTTAAATATTTTTTGAATTTCTGTCTGAACCCCCTTCCAGAATGGAATCAGTGCTGGGCAGTCCCAAAAAATGTGTGTGTGATCCCCAATCTGATTACAGTTCCTCCAACTCAAACTTATTTTGAAATACCGAAACGTGTTTTGAAGAATATTATTCTTAATTTCCAGTCAAATTCCTTCCAACCTGGACTGTGGGTGAAACCTTTTTCACAAATCTCCTTCCACTCCTCATCTTCAACAATATTCATTTCTAGTTCCCATTTATATCTATAGAATTGTCAGAGAAATGCATCTGTAGGTGTTTATATAAATTAAATATAATCTTCCTCTTATTATTTTCCTCTACACATTTTACCATAAATTTTTCTAAAGGTAAAGTATTTTGTTTCAAAGCAAACCATTCTTTGTGCGATAAAAGATAATCCCTTAATTGTAAGTACTTATAGAAATCTTTAGAGCATAATGCATATATATCTTGTAACTACTTAAATTACTTAAGAGTTTCTCCACTGAATAATTGATTCATTCTTATTAATCTTTTCTGTGCCCATCTCTGATAACCAGTGGTGGAGAAAGTACTCAAAAAATTTACTTAAGTAAAAGTACAAATACACAGACAAAAATGTACTCAAGTAAAAGTAAAACTACCACATTAAGATTTGTACTTAAGTAAAAGTAAAAAAGTACTGGCTTTTAAAAATACTTAAGTATTAAAATACAAGTACTTGCTGAATGCATTACCTAATCCCTAATACAATATCATTAAGTGAACTGATCGTATTTAATTTTAATACATCAGTAATGTGCCATTTTAATAAACAATGTCACAGATTAAACATGCTCTTATTGTGTTTATTCTCTGTAACAGTTTAGACTTAGATATGTGATTCTATGCATCATAATTTCAGGGATGGAAACATCTTGTTTCCTGTCCTAACATAGCATGAACTTTATTAGTGACATTTATTTAGAAAGAAATCCAACTGAAAGGGGATGGAAAGAAGGTGTGGGAGGGAGAACATGCAACCAAGGAGCCACGTAGCAGAGTTGTAGTCAAGACCACCGAACCCGAGACCAAGACCAAGACCAGCGCCCTGCGCTACATGACACAATAAAATGAAGTGCACCTATCAAAACTGGTTCTCAGATTGATCTGAAAGATCCACATTTCCATAAAAACACCTAGATATTAAA
>NW_015116111.1:69694-74020 GCF_001443285.1 Poecilia latipinna
CTTTGCCAAATAAAGTTATTAATAATTTTATCCAAAATTTTAAAAGTGGGGGCAGGTATCCAAATAGGTAGTGCCTGAAATAAATACATTAATTGTGGGAGTAACTTCATTTACTCCCATAATTTCTATTGTGGGGGTTTCTATTCTGCCCAAAAGGGACAGAGGAAGAATCTCTAGTCAGGTCTGATTTTATTTGTGCGATTAAGCTACCATAATTTCCATTAAATATATGCAAGGTTTGTGGTGTAATCATCACACAATTCATATTTGAATCCCCTCTTGGACCAATTAAAGGTGACTTCTTTATTTAAGCCTGTAGGCCATTTGCCCATCAACATCATAGCTTCAGACTTGGTTTCATTAATTTTATAGCGTGAGATTTCTCCAAACTCTTTTAAACTGGTCATAAGCCTAGGGATTGAGCTCAGAGGGTTAGAAATATACAGAATAATGTTATCTGCATACAATGAGGTTTTATGGGTGACTCCTCCTGCTGTTACTCGGTCAGATTCTAGGGTCTGACCGTATTCTTTCCACCAGGGGCTCGATACTGATGGCAAATAGTAGAGGTGAAAGAGGACATCCCTGCCTAGTTCCTCTTTTTAAACCAAATTTATTTGAGGAGTATCCATTCACCCGTACTTTGGATGTGGGTCCAGAATATAGCACACTAATCTAACACACTAACATTTATTATGACTGGGAAAGTTTAATGTCCTGAAGAGGACCATAACCTGATCCCAGCAAATCACTTTCTCATTTAACTGTTAATTGTTTTTAGGCATTGTAGAAAACACAGACATTATATATGGCCGATAGTTGGATACAGATATTTAGAGATGTATAAACTATTTTACATGTATTGGAGATGTACCTCAACACCTCCAGAAACCTTTCCATACACATACACAGTAAAGCAATTCTGTCTGTCAGGAATTATCTGTCATTAAAACTAATATTGGGAATAATATTTCAATCATGTCTGCTTATGCAATAGTTCATTGTGAATCATATTTAAATTTTACAGCAGTTATTTCGTAAGCACAAAATAACATATATTATTTATTCAAATATTGACACCACTTTTACAATGTTTTGTAACATTTTGATAGATTACTGTCTCATTTCCAATCAAAAACAAATTTCTACTTTGGATGAAATTAGCAATATGAATAATTTTGGACTTAACTGTCTTCCATTTCAACAGAAAAACATGTATGTTTATGGAGAAATGTACAATTGCTGTATAAAAAGTGCAAAAAACTAGCTTCATAACTGTGATCACTTAAGCAGCTTTTAAAATGGCAGCTTTTGTTTAAAAGCAGTTTGCCAGATTGTTACATGTTGACTTGGCAGAATGTGCCCTCTCCATGTTGCTCCAGATCTATCAGATTATGAAAACTCACCATTTTCTCCAAATATAGCCATGCTCCAAAGTTACAAAATCAAAGGTAACACCATCACAATACAGACCTGGGTAGAAATGATAAAAAATAAATCAGAAAATTATCCAAAGGTATTAAGGTACAGTATTATTTTTTGTACCACAGTTGTTGTTCCATTTCCATTTTATAAACTCACCAAAATGATGCTGCATTTCATCTGTCAATAGAGTGCTGGTATGCGTGTTAGGCTGCTCATATGTCTGCTCTGAAACTTGTACATTTGGAGGTGTGTACCAAGTACTGAGAAGGTGCCTGAATGATTGGATCCTGGTGGCTGTTTCTAAACTGAAATGTCATGCTCACCAAGTCTGGATTCTGCTGATAAAGGATGGGACATGTCTGGCATGAACATACACACGCACACACACAGGCGCACCCACACACGCACACACACACACAGGCGCACCCACACACCTACACACGCACACACACATATATATGTATGCTCGAATGCGTTACCAAATAAAGTGTTAGCAAAATGTGAATATATTGGAAGCACAATGTAATTTTTCACCTGGAAAGTGTGTTATAATCCTTCTGTGTTCTGGTAGCCTTGATGTGTTTGCAATACTGTAGTGTGTGAAGCATATAATGTACAAAGTGGCAAAGCAGAATAATAAGACATTAAGTAACTAAAAAGTGTACTTTATTAGCAATTATAAGAAACCAAAAGTGTAATTGTAGCATACTGTAATCACACTAATATGTAAAATATGTAATGTCAATACACTTAAAATACATTCTAAATATATTTTAAATGTAATTCAATCACAAAAATACTACACTCAAAATATACTAATCAAGCATGTTCATATTACAAAAAAGCAATATATTTAAAGTATACTAAGTGTAATTTAAGTTGTTCCAAAAAAGTATGTGAAAGTACACTTAGTATACTTTAAATTGTGCTTTAATACAATTTAAATACTATTAAAATACACTAAGCACAAAATTAGTTGTTCCAAAATGTCACACTTTAAGTTAACTAATCCTAAGTGAACTTGAAGTATACTCATGATTAGTCTGACTTAAAGTATGCTTAAATATACTAAAATATAACATACTCGGTGTATTTGTTTTTCACCAGAGATGCCCTCTAGGATTGAGAACACCTGGCATCCAATTAACTCTCTACAGGAGTGTGGAGTATAAAAGGAGACTCTTTTCCCTGTTTCTTTATGCAGGTCACGGTTCAGCATGAGTGTTGCTTGGTTGGTTTTCAGTGGTCATAACTCGACTAACATCAATCAGTAAGTAATGTTTTATTATTTATGTAGCACATTTTCATCAACAAGGAAATACAAAGTGCTTTACAGGAATTAAAAGAAAATACAAACAAAATAAACCAAAGGAAAGAGAAAAGAAGAAAAAGAATCTTGTTGATCTAAAGTATGTAAACTAGGTGCTCCTTTCAGGGTTGCTAGATAAGTATCCTCTCGTCTAATTCCATTTCTGGGTTGGAAGAACAGGAGTTTAAAAAGCAGTCTAATCCAAAGTATATAAACTAGATACTCCATTCAGGGTTGGAAGATAAGAATAAGTAAGTATTCCCCGGTCTAATTCCTTTTCTGGGTTGGAAGAATAGGAGTCTAAAAAGTAATTGCGAAGGTAGTTTTTCTGGATTCCAAGTTTGTTCTAATCCCTGTTCTGGGTTGCTAAATAAGTGTAAGTAAGTATCCTCTCGACGTCTGGGTTAGTAGATAAGTATAAGTAAGTACCCTCTGGACTTTCTAAGTATGCTCTAAATTTGTAAAAGTAATGAGCAGTGGTGGAGAAAATACTCAAAAAATGCACTTAAGTAAAAGTACAAATACACAGACAAAAACATACTCAAGTAAAAGCAAAAGTACCACATTAACATTTTACTTAAGTAAAAGTAAAAAAGTACTGGCTTTTAAAAATACTTAAGTATTAAAAGTAAAAGTACTTGCTGAGTAATACCTAATCGCTAATATCATTAAGTGTACCGATCGTATTTAATTTTAATACATTAGAAATGTGCCATTTTAATGAACAATGCCACAGATAAAGCATGTTTTTGTTGTGTTTACTCTCAGTAACATAGTTTAGTTTGGCAGGGGAGGACATGGAACCAAGGAGCCAAGTAGCAGAGTTGTAGTCTAGAGCACCGAACCCAAGAAAATCAAGACCAGCACCCTGTGCTACATGACAATAAAATTAAGTGCACCAAAATTGCTTATCAAATTGATCTGAAAGATCCACTTTCCCATAAAAACACCTAGATATTAAATACTTAGGTCTGAAATACATTTCACCAGTATCAATTCAAACTCTTCTTCATTCTGTTTTGCTTTCATTTCTGTGCCACAATCCACAGAGGTCTCCTGCCATCCCTAAAAAAAATAATGCCCTGGACGGTTGCCCATACTACCCATGTCAGAAACCACAACTGTCTGCACCATTAAATATAGCTACTAACAATGCTCAACTATGAACACTGTCCAAGGCCCAATAAGCAAGAAATAACCAAGCAGAAGGAGCACCGTGACTTTTATAATCCCTCCATGTCTCCCACCATGACATGTGACGAAAACAAAGAGCAATGAGCATGCTCTGTATTCTTACGTTCTTGTTTTATTTGTTCGCCAATTAAATAAATATAAATATATTTTAATGAAATAAAATAGCTACTGCAGTGTACGGAGAGCATTACAAGAACAACGAACGGCTCTCAGTGAGGCTTCAGTCCTATAGGATTTAGTCAAGATCCGTCCAGAAGAAATGGATCGTTCCTGAATGTCATATCAATATATTGCACTTTGGTCACAGCGTTGTCCCATATGTGAGACACCTCCGTCAACACCTCCACACAATAATTCAGTGCATGAGTGACAACTTTTTTTTCATCGCAGATGCAACG
>NW_015116111.1:77121-80392 GCF_001443285.1 Poecilia latipinna
CTGTCTGCACCATTAAACATAGCAATTAACGGTAAATAACGCTCAACTATGAACACTGTCCAAGGCACAATAAGCAAGAAGTAACCAAGCAGAAGGAGCACAGGAGGGAGAATGTTTTCATCCTCCCTCCTGCTGCAATGTCTGCCACCATGACAGGTGACAAAAACAAAGAGCAATGAGCATGCTCTGTGTTCTTATGTTCTTGTTTTATTTATTCGCCAATTAAATAAATATAAATATATTTTAATGAAATAAAATAGCTACTGCAGTGTACGCAGAGCATTACAAGAACAAAGAATGGCTCTCAGTGAGGCTTCAGTCCTATAGGACTTAGTCAAGATCCGTCCAGAAGAATTGGATCGTTCCTATTGCACCTTGGTCACAGCGTTGTCCCATATGTGCGACACCTCAGTCAACACCTCCGCACAATAATTCAGTGCATGAGTGACAACTTTTTTTTCATCGCAGATGCAACATGTGTCTCTGTACAGCTAGCTTTGCTAGCATCACGTCCTCATAGCTTACCTTTCTTTAAGCTTTCCTTCCAAGTGACGCTAAAAGTTGGACAAAGTCCCCACCGTCTGTGAAAGCGAAGCGCTGCTGATTTTACATGTCGCCATATCTTATGATTTATGCAGCGCTATTATATTACTGACGCTCTGAGCGTGCGCTCAAACCACAGTTTCTAAATAATAAAAGGGTAATGAAATAAAAAGAGGAAAGGACACATTAGGGCACATAGCAACATTCGGTCAAAACAAAGACATAACCCTTTCATCACAGGGCCATGAAACCACGTTGCTCAGCTTCCCAGCAGAAGTCTGATAAGATGTTATCAAGGCATGTCCTTGGGAGCGCTCAGCTGCACAGCTGTATGGATAACAGGAGGGGTTGAGGTGGGAAGGAGTGTTATGTTTAAATATCTTCAAGGTGATTGGAAATATGCAGCAAATAGAAGGTAAAAAGGGAAAGTCAATTCAGATACAAAATGTCTTAGGTCGGGTAGATTATAACTTTCAATCTCCCATAAAGTCTCAACAGCAGATCTCAGTTCCTAATTATCCAAATAAGTTTGGCCATTCCACTGAACCAAAATTAACAACTTCTCCATGATTGATTCCATTCCATTAGTGAGTTTTGGAGTTCTCAGCTGGGCTGTGAGTCTCAGCAAGACTCGCATCCAACTTACGTCTCTGTCCACACCAACAGCCTGCATGTTCGCTAGTTCACCCAAGTCCATCACAAATTTGTCATTAAGCCAGGAATCCCCAAGCTCCAAACAGCAGAAATCCTGTTGTCATGAATAAATCCAAGGTGAATGCCGTCGGGTGTGTCCCGGCAAGACAAAAGGGTTCTCCTGTGCCCAGTCTTCTCGTTGAGTTGTTTGTATCTTGTAGAGAAAATTTGATCAATTGCATTGAGAGACCACACAGCAAATTTGGAAGTGTTCCATCAACTCCTACGGAGTTGAATTCAACATTTTGAAAGTGTCTATATTGGTCCACTCTGGATGGTGTAGAAGTTACACTTTTGTGCCATTTGTGATATAGTTGAATCAACACTCACAGTAGTTGAAATTAAACACACATCAGTGTTGACTTACTCAACACTAGTATTTTGTCAAAAGTTAACACTTTTGACAAAATACACTGTTCCGTGTTAACATAACACAGAACAATGTAAAGTATATATTAGCACAACCCACATATCGAGGCTCTAGTTTTCAATGAAGCGGTCATGGGTTCGCTTCCCGGTCTTGCCCTTCTCTCATTACTCACTTTTTTTTGTCAATTTACTAACAAATAAAAGCCACTAGAGCAATTAAGAAACTACTGGCCATCAATAATCCCCAAATTCATTTTAAAAGACATTAGATGCTGCTTGAATCTACCAAAACACAGCACCAGTTGCAGTATGTAATCTACTTTTATTTCAAAACATCAAACAGCACCGACAGCAATATACAACAAAGGTCATTCATTCATGGTACTTTGCACTGAAGGTGAAGTGTGCTTTGAAAGCTCATTGGAAGCGGTCATGGATGGTCTTGTGATCACTGATGGTGAAGTGTCTTTGGTGCTGCTCTTGTTTTCGCCAACATGAAGGAGGAAGACTTCCACCCTGGAAGGAAAAACAGGAAATATAGTAGAGACATTAGGATAATAAATATTTTAAAAAGAAGTGTGAACAAAACTAATCAGACTCACCTGTGTGTGTCACCGTCATATTCATTCAAATTACTCTGCCCACCTGGTTTACAAGATAGAGCATAAAAAAGTCAGAAATAATTACTAAAGAAATTAGTCAGCTTATAGAAAAATTTTTGGACATTAAAAGTCGTGCGAACCTCTCTGAAGAAATGTGTTGGAGTCATCATAACAAGCTTCAGTCACCAACATGACACACTAACAAAGAAAAAACATTTTGGCAGTTTTTAGATGTGCCACAGGTACAAAATACCAGAGTCAAATGGCTCAATTGCCTCCTCATTGTGTAGATAAGTTCTCCAGAGTACTGCTAATCACCTAATTATTGTATCCAGGTGTGGTGCAGCAGCAGCACATCTAAATGTTGCAGGACAGTGGCCCTCCAGGACTGGAGTTTGACACCTGTGGCTTAGATCAAGCCAACGGTCCAGCACAGCCACTCCCCCATTTTGCAGTCTACAGCCAAAAACTTAAAGAAAACGACCTCCGCAGCTAAATGTTAACTCAAATGGCCTCCAGATTTTCCTGACAGTTTTAATGTTCAGTTAAGACAATAAACAGTCGTATATACCGTGATATCCAAACAAATAAACGTACGTTAAGCGAACTATGTATACGAATCGATACTCTTGTGTAAACGGAAAAATAATGCCTCCATAAAAATAGTCAAAACATGATAATTTTAACATGGAACTTACCTTGTTATAATAAGCTCCAGACAAGATGCCATACTGCTGCCTCCTCTCCTCAGGCAAACATGTGACGCAGTAGCGGAACAAGACGGCGTCGGCCGGGGGCGGGGCTAATGACCGGGCCCAAATAATAAAGCTCATGATAATTTAACCTTACAAACATGGACATGCCCGCAACAGAGGAGCTAACAAGTTTCATCACCACAGAGAGCGACTATGTCATTTTGAAGTCCATCTGACATGAAGTACAACAAACCAATAGAAGAACAGAAACATCAGGCTACTGGTCACTAATGATAAAACAACACAAATTCAAAACATGTTAACTAGTCCGTAGAAATGCTCTAGCTAGTTTGCCATTTTGTTGCCAAG
>NW_015116111.1:83743-85251 GCF_001443285.1 Poecilia latipinna
CTTGTTATATAAGCTCCAGACAAGACATCATAATGCTGCCTCCGCTCCTCAGGCAAACATGTGACGCAGTAGCGGGGGGCGGGGCTAATGACCGGGCCCAAATAATAAAGCTCATGATAATTTAACTTTACAACATGGACATGCCCGCAACAGCGAAGCTAACAAGTTTCATCACCACAGAGAGCGACTATGTCATTTTGAAACCAAGAGAAGAACAGAAACATCAGGCTACTGGTCACTAATGATGAAACAACACAAATTCAAAACATGTTAACGTAATCCGTAGAAATGCTCTAGCTAGTTTGCCATTTTGTTGCCAAGTAACTGATGATGACGTTGGTGACAAGCTTTACCCAGAATGCACCTGGAGACAATAAGGACAATTCATTTGTAGTTTTGTGTTTCATAAAGTTAAATATAAGAGTGAAAATAAAGCCAGTCGTGTAGCACAACATTTTATTCAATATTTTACACTCACTATGTCACTAAAATCATGCTGCAGTCCCTACCCTACTTGTTGCTCCTTCCCGGAAGTGATGTCACAAATATCAACATCAGATGTTGATTTCTAAATCAACATTCCACCTGCTAGTAATGTTTTGAACATCAGAAATCAACACTAGACTGAGTTACTGTTAGTGGTAATTTAGAAATCAACACTGGACTGGATTGCTTTTTGTTCTTTGGAACTCTTTAGTGAGTGTTAGGGAAACTGCCTTACTTCCATGATGTCATCCTCACACCTGAGATCTATCACCTCGCTACCTGCTGCTTAAGAAGGGTGGAACACAGGTACTTCGACACCAGAGTGTTGACCAGTGATGGTACCACTTAGCCCCTCTGAGTTTCCTCTGAGTTTTTGATGTCTTATTTTCCCAGTGATCTGAAAGTAATACCTTTTGTTGCCTCTATTTTTCTCAGGAGTACCCGACTTTGGACCTGGTGCTAGTTCCAGTCCTTCCCTCGAGACGTCACAGGAAACTACCCCATAGATGCCCGAGTCTCCAGACTCACCTGTATCAGTTGTTATCTGCCTCCAATCCCTGAGCTCTGACTGGTCATTCCACCGATCCTCTGCCGCCTTCAAGTGTCAGCCTACCTGTCCGCCCTCCGATGCCGCCACTCCTACTCACTCAGTCTGCCACTCAGTAATTTCCTCCGATCTCCAGACCAACCTGAAAGAGAATCTCAAGAGACCAAGGAACCCCTGGACCAACTTTACCCCTCCAACGTCATTAGCTAACACAACTCAAGTAAGTCTTCAAACTTACCGTCAGCAAGTCCTCAGCCTACCCACGACCTTGAACTCACCATCTCCCCTCTTGTTTCCTCAGTGAGCCGTATGCTACCGTTCAGTCCCTGGACCCGAATTACCCCGAACAAATCTGTTTCTTGCAATAAACATTTGTATTTTTTCATCATATTCCTATGGTGTTCTTGCATGTGGGTTAAATCAGTAAAACCCATGACACAGACACACACACAAAATAATTCCCTTCTCACCCTCC
>NW_015116112.1:0-45346 GCF_001443285.1 Poecilia latipinna
GACTAAAGATAGGTATTACATCAGCCCTTTAAAAAAAAAAAAAAAACACGACACACTCAAACAAGTATCAGCATGCTTCCTGCATGGCGTCATCCACTTTGAAGGCCCATTCTGCTGGCGTGTAGATAAAGTTGAGGTCATTAACCATTTCTGCCCCCTGAACTGCACAACAGCCCATGTGCTGCGTCATTTGATGTTGCTCTGTCAGTTTGCATAATATTGATTGTTTCTCCAGGCTACTGATGATGACATCAGTCCGATATCTGCTAGAAGACACTTCCTCTCCGCACAGACGAGACCAAATATCCCCATCCTCTTCTTTTCCCATTGCACCCACGTATAATTATAAGTCTGGGAGTTGTGCTGGCCGGAGCAAAGCTAATCCCGTTGCGTACTCTGTCTCACACGGAGAATAAACTAATGCTCAATATGTTCCCATTTCCTCACTGATAAGCCTGCCAAGAGTTTGGAGATGTGAGGTGTAAGGGTTGAGGAGGGGTTGAGTTTGCTGCAGCTTCTAAACTTTATTTTTTTTTTTATAAATCGGCCTAAACTAATGAGATTTTACAACAGTTTTTTTTTTTTTTAAAACATTTGGACTCTTCTGATCTTCCATATTGATGATAGACCAAATCTACTGATCTCACAGCAGAGGAAAGTAGCGGCTAAATGCAATCAGACACAGTTGGACCTTGTCAGAGAGAATTGGGGTAAAAAATGATCATTGTTGTAATTTTTGTCTCTCTACCAACATTTCCCCTCATTTTTTTCTCCTCGAATCATAACACCTGTTTTACCCATCGTCTCTATGTATCCATCCTGCTCGGTACACAGTGCACGATGTGCTGTTGTACGGCCCGCTGACTTCAAACATGAGCCACTCCAGGAATGATAATGATAGAAACATGCCTGGAAAAATTCAAACTGACGACCAAAAATACACTTTGGTCTTTGTGTTGCACGTCCCTTTTTTTGTTGTTTTTATTCCTTTTTGCGGTTCCGCATGTGTGCATGTAAGTAGCAGGAGTTTGGCCTCAGTATACAAAGTGATTGATGGCTGTTTTCTCCTACCTGTTCACCTGTGTTTTGCATGCGATTGGCTGCATACTGTGTGGCAATAAAAGGCTTTCTGGGCAATAATCGAGATGGTTCTTTCCCAAGAAAGCACACCTGTCTCAAAGCAGACCTGAAGAGGGACACAGTCATAGCACGCACGCACGCACGCACGCACGCACGCACGCACACTCACACACACACACAGCACAAATTATGAGACATTCCCACTGTGCTCGATTTCACATTCCAATCTGGTGACACCACGTCTGCTTAAAAATGATCATATTCAACCTTTGCAAAAAATAAAAATGACACTTTCAGCTTTTGAAATAATAGTTTGTCTCTGATTTGTCTGCCATTTGGAAATAGAACCCAGTAATTTCTCAGATGGATATCGGTTTGGTTATATTTCACAGAAAACCAGACAAATCAGTCTCTGTTTGACTAATTTTATATTTTTGGAAGGTAATTTTGAGTTCTCTGTGACATTATCCAGCATTTCATGAGGTCCACATAAAAATAAGACCCTAAATAAATGGACAATTTGAGAAAGGGTAGTTATCTGAAACTGCAATTAAATATACAATTTGACATTATATACTCAAGCTCAATTGCTTTTGACTCTTTTAATAGATAAAGTCAGTGAGACTTGAAGAACACTGTGTCTCAGGGAGCAAAATAAAATAAAAAAGAGGCATGGCTGTGTTTACAGAGATTGGCTTTAGAGTTCAAAGCTGAAGTGTAGCATATTTACATGTAAAATGAAGTTCATTACAGTAAAGACTCACAAATCACTAACCTCATCAACAGAAAGAAAACTTCTGTATTTCATTAAAGGTCAGTGTGAAAGGTTAAATCTACTGGCTGCGTTGTTCATTTCCAGTGACAACAGTGGAATATGTGAAGGGAGTCAAATAACGCTCTGCTGATGACACAAGTTCAGGATGTACCTCGGGTCCAACTGGAGGCAGGTGATTAGCATCTCAAAAGCTCAAATTATACCTGAAATATAAAGTCTAAATCCTCGAAAAGTTTGGAAAGCAGTCTTCACGGATGCAGAACAGAACCACTTTGTATTGCCATGTTGCTGAAAATGTGCTATATAAATAAAATTACCTTAACTTTTAACCAAAGAGAGAGGAAAAGAGAGAGAGAAAAGGACAAAGTTCAAACCATCTCTTCCTATTTTCATATCCGATATTGAGCAGATAGCTTGTCATAAAAATGACAGTGTTCAGTCAGAGTCCTCTTTATATTTGATATAAGGTTGAGTGGTACTGGTGATCACTCAGCATCAGCATCCACAATGACTCTGAAAATATTACTACAACATTTACTCTCCTTCTGGGTTATTATTATTTTTTTTTATTTATTTAAATTGAATTAACTTTCAGTTGTGTAGACAAAGGATTGACCGCAATGTTGACAATATGCTGAGACTTCTTATTTCCAAAACATGAATGAAATGTATTCATCTCACATGTTGAAAGTTTCTGGTCAACACTGTGTATGTTTTCAAGTAATCACAAGTGTTTTGAAAGGGGCAGAATTGACGTTTGCCAGTTTCTTTGATCAGTTTTTGGGAAAACACAGAACTTTTACTCGTTTCTAAATCATTCGAAAAGGGTGAAACATTTTGTACTTGTGTGCTTTAACTGCAGAAGCTTTCTTTATATCCAAAAGTTCAGGAAAATGTAAGATGTACGAGTTGTCAGAATATCACTGACTTAACTTTACTAATAAACACTTATAAAAAGGCAGGCTCCTCTTCACATATCAAATGTTGAATATTATTTACACAAACCCTCAGTAATGCTTGAACTGCTCCTTTTTTGCCCAGTAAGAGTCATGACATCATGCTTGTCAACATGCTGAGCACATTAAAGATGCCCACAGATAAAAAAGTCACAACGGAATGTTCTTACTGTGGTCTGGTGGCATTCAAGCTTCTTCTGGAATGCTGAAGTACCCTCGGCCTTCAGCTGCTCGCTGTTAGTCAGAGTGACTGCTAGGCACACAAACAGATAAGGTGACCATGAAAGGCTCAGGTCCAAGTAAGGAGGATGACTCTGTGCCGTATCTGTGACCTTATCATTCAGTCATTCATAAAGAATGGATAGAGAGGACTGCTTTATTAAGATAATGCAGTCATACTAATTGCTGACAGTCAGTTTTAACCTTATTATTTCTGTTTATACAATCTGAATATGTGTGCTTAATATTATTTGTTAATTTGTTAATTTAATATGGTCAGTTTTTCAATTATTTCCATTACTTAACTAGGTTTGTCGCAAGATAGCAGCAACAAATTCTAGTTACACCACAGTAGTAAATTACATAAAAGCAACATATTTACACTTCCAGATAGCTGACATACTATCAGGGCTCTCACCAGGGCAGTTGGCATCCCTGTTGCCTTGCAGGGCACCACGGCTTCCTCCCACAGTCGACAGACATGATGGTTATCTGAAATGGTTACTCTAAATTGCCCTTAAGAATGGATGCATTGTTGTCCTATGTGTCATTGTTGCCCAATAAGAGGCGTTTGTACCTCTCAATTAATGAATGGTGCCAGTAGGGTCCAGAAAAACTGTAACCCTGCAGGGATAAGAGGGGATGATGGATGGATGGATGAGTACATATTTTACAGAGGATAGTTTAAAGATTATTACAGGCAACCCATGCAATAAACCCAAACCTACTTTCACAGCTCAGTTCTCACTTTCAGAACCAACTTTTCCAAAATGTTGATTGAATGAAGATTTTGTCCCCAAAACGTATGAAAGAGTTTTTACCAACAATGGCTTTGTACATGAACAGAAACCAGTGACTGACTCATGTGGGGAAAAAATTACATAACAGTGGAGCAAATAACGATGAGTCAGAAAGCCAAAGTAAGATGTACATTTTGGTGCCCTGACCTATCCACTGTTCAACATGTGAAAACCCCCTTTTGCTAATACAATAGGCCTGTAGAAGAAACATGGATGTGAATTGCTTGAGGTCTAAATAAAGAGTTAATATGATATTGTAGCTGTTAGTGCCATCAGTGTTGCCCGTATATTGTTTATCCTAATTGCCAATGATGTGGAATTTGTTTGGGAAAGTGACTGGTTGTGATGCAGCAGGAATTGTGAAGGGAGTAACTGAAGCAGAATGGGTGTTTCTTTCCGTATCCAAAGAGTAAATGTATGTTAATTATTGGATGTCAAGCTCCAATAATTATGTTTGACTTAGCTTATTGAAATATTTAAAGAAAAACTATTTCAGTCAGTTCCCCCTTCCTGACCTCAAGAGGCTCTTATTAGAGGAAAACAAAGCCATTTATGGACTCTAATGGACAAATGAAGATGCAGCAAAGCAGATCTTTTAGAAATAGAGCTTCATGACAGATGCTCTTAAAATAAACCCGGCTGAATGTAAATTATGTGTAATTTTCAAGCTAGGAAGGTTTTATTTGTCACACAAACCATATTTGATCACTTAGTGACCTGGAGTACTTTTGTTGTTGGAAAATGTGCTGCTAAGGTTGATATGTGATGGAATGTTATCACAATGAGGGGATGGCTGCATTCTTTCACATCACTTCTTCTATTCAAGGATAATGACTAACATGACCGAAGCACTCAAATCTTTTGCTCTGATTGTTTAGCAGCCCTTTTCTTCACATCCTCTTATTGTCTCAGGCTGATTGTATTGTTTCCTTGCATCTTTAAGTCAGAAGTTGCCCATGTTTTGGAAATAAAACCTCAAGGGTGAGCATTTACAAAGATTTTTTTTTTTTGTTTCCATCATATCCTTCTCCCTAAGAAGGAAGAAATAAAAGTGAAGGCAAATTCCTTCTCATTCTTCCATAGTTTGTCAGCAGGAATTCACATTTTCCTTGTGCGTACACTCAGTTCATGTCTCCTACCATCTGCGTGATCTCCTCATACTGAATGCATGAGGTCATTGGGGAATGGAAAGTTTTCAATTTGCAAAATGTTAAAATGCTAAAGGGATAAAAAAAAAAAAAAAAAAAAAAAACTTTTTCTGATAGGTGGCTACCAGTAACTAAAATAGTTTACTTTTGTAATGTTGTTTTATGTTCCTTTTGCAATCTATTTATCCAATGCCAAAGTACAGTTACTGATTTCTCAGAGTAATTGAGTCTATATCTACATAACTGTTACTGGTTTGCTTATGTAACTTTTTATAGGATGTTGTGTGTTCTTTGCTTTGCTGTAAACAATCATTGCTTGATGAAGTGGAAAAATTAAAACACTATAAAATATTAACCTTTTCATGATGGTAAAATTTTAACACCTACTAAGACAAAAACACTTTTTTCAGATATCTTGTCTTAAATGTCAAATTTCTTAAAATGAATTGTGTCTATTGTTTGTTTTTGAAATGCCTGTTTATGAATAATTTTCCCAATTTTATTCATTGAATAACCTTTCATATTTTGTGACATTTCTTATGAAACATAAAAATAACATAGTGTTGCCCCCTTTCAAAACCCTCAGTAACACATCTCCCATTTAGCAAACTGCCACAGCTATCCATATTGGATGCAACATTGCGGTCTGTATGAAATGATAATTTGAACACTTGTGAGAAGGTCTGACGCAAAAAGAATACCATGTGTTTCATGGTACAGTGTCTGAACGCAGCCCAAACCTTATACAAACAGGTTTAATGTAGCTTCCACACAGGTATTTGTCTTCATGTACTACATAGCTGTGACCTGTGATTCACTGAGTGAGGTATTTGTATAATCACTGGCACTAAATCGGCACACATGCATGAGTACCTCAGCAGCTGTTGATTGGACAGTTGTACAGCACATGCACGCTTAACTGATTATGTCAAGGCTCTGTGAGTTTGTGCTGTCACTGTGATTCGCTGCTGGGGTCCTCGCTGTTGAACTCTGCGACCTTGTCCCAGTAAGGCAGCAGGCTGCACATACTTTTTCTTCGTGTTTGCCATAACGAGGGCACACAGTGTATGATGTTACTATGCAACATCAAAGATCCAAGTGACTCAATAAGTATTGCATTTCAGGCCTCAACAGCCATGAATATCTGTAACATACTTTTGGTTCACAATTTTGTGCCCTTGTGCAACAGAACAGATGTAGCCTGGGAGTTTTCTACTATTTACGTTACGTTTTTCTACGTTTGTAACTTGAATGAAAGATGTTAATCTTTCTTTTGAGATGTATAAAAAGTTAAAATAAATAATACATCTTTTATAGTAACATAAACTCATGCTTTAAAATTTGAAAAAAAAAAATCACCTACTACTTTATTACATGCTCACAGTCCCTTTGGAATAAGGATAACTGATGCATTTTTGTTATTACTGAGTAGCTTCTGAAAACACCTAATTGGTAATCCACGTCTTTCAGTTTCCCAAAAATACATGCCACAGTCACTGATTTCTCTTTGCTTCTCTTCAGAAAGGGAACAGACAGAGGGCATGTCATTCAAGGGCAGATGTGGGTTCTGTTTAGGTCAGGAAACGGACAGAAAAAAATAACCTACCACTAAACTGGGCAAAAAGATTTAAGTTTATGTTGCCACCAGGTGCTGTTATAGGGATGGTGAGCGAACCAAAACATCTCCACAGCTCACTGTCAGAAAACTGCAGGAATGAGCTGCATCCTGGTCATTAAGTCTCCATAACAACCTTTAGATGTTGCCTGCATGACAAGATGATATTTTGGAGGTGAAAATTAAAAGTTTGCTAAATACTATTGAGACTTTAAAAGAAGGAGTCATCCAAACACTCCATTTGAGTTTGAGGTGAGATTAAAAAGGCACATGTAGAAAAGTAAACACTCCCCACAGTTAAATATGGAGGAAGATGGGTGATACTATGGGTTTGTTTGTTTTTCAAGGGGGCTGGGAACCTTTTTAGAGTGCATCGTATTATGGATATTTAAGATTTTAAATGAATAACCTGTTGGACTTCACTAGAAGACTCAAGACAAAACATGAAATTAACTGTCATTCTAAAATAAAGAGTTCTTAAGAGAGTATCCAACGAATCTGAGGAGTGGTCAAAGGTTGCTCTCTATTTTATTTTCTAAGTGCACACTAAGTGCTGTCCCATTGGCAAAATGGGCTAGAGCATGTGCTTTTAATATCATTTCATAACAGGATTTTTCCCTACTGAATAAATATACTATACGTTTATTTTCTAAAATATAATAACATCCTGCTGCAATAAAAAAATGCTTTTATTATTATTTCACTCATTTATAGCAGTGAAAATGTTTCTCTTCTTCCGCATCTTCAAAGCTTGCAGATTTTCTTTTGATGTTGATGTCAATATTCCGAAACCCAAAAAGCAATTGCTTGGTTGTTCTTGGACATAAACCCCAATAACCTTTCCATAGTAGGATCAGATCCTACTATGGAAAAGACCACAGAGGTATGCTGCTTATAACGCGGTTTCATCAATTTTCCAGACAACCGTATACGTTTGCCTAAATGGTTCAGAAGATTCAAGAATCACAAAGCCTTTGGATCAGTGGTTGCTTGGATTTCAACAATGTTCCACCTCAGACCACCACCAGTAGGTTCTCTGTGTGTGTGTGTGTGTGTGTGTGTGTGTGTGTGTGTTATGATAGCATGGATTGGTTAAATGGAGCAATGTTGGATCAAGCAGTAACTGTGGAATTTCTTTGGTCATCCACCTCAAGCTTTCCCAAACCACTGCTGACAGCGCCAGAATCATCATTTCTTCATGATAACAAAGACTCACCAGCTGGCGGAAATATTCTTCTCTAAAGCTAAACCTGGCTTACCTACCTTCTGCTCATATAAACCATAGAGACCCTTATAAGGTAAAATCACAGGTAGTTCAAAATGCATTTATTCAAAGTTGGCTTTTCTATTTGCAGCTGTAAAACGCATGAACTGCTCAGAAAAGTCTGTTTGTTTATTTTGCCGCTTCCCAGTATTCACCCCATGTATCTGAATGACTGGCTGCTGGCATTACATAAAAGCCAGACTACATACTTCTGAACTTTTTTCCATCTTATTTATGGTAAATGATTCAACAGAGACTGACATAATGGATGTTTTTAGTTCCGGGATATTTCTCTTTATGAGAGTATGTGAGGAAGTTTTTTGTTGATAACTCAAAACTCTGGCTTCTTTGTGTTTTACAGCACCACTTAGGTGGCTAGGGCTAAGATCGGATTAAATATCCTTGACTTTTTAGGGAACAATTCATTCTGTTGTCACCTGTATGTAAGTGCATTTGTGTGTATGTTGATACCTGTCTTCTTACATACAATTATTTGTAGTTAATTGTAGTTGTAGTCAACTTCATTTGGTAAACCCCAGTAGAGTAAGAGACTCACAGCTATTCCACAATTCAACATTCTTGTCTGTTTTTAATCAGATGTTAGCAACTATGGACTCCAGCAAGAGGTCTGCAAATCACTCAGCACAAACAAACACACTTAGCCTGATTAACAAACCTAATGGATCAACTTTATTTGTATTCCAGAATATTGCTTAAGCAGAGACCATGTAATTGCTTTATGGTGTCAAAAACTGCCACAAGCACAACCGCAGGGCACCTTGAAGGAATCTGATTGCATCACTAAATTATCTGATTCATAAAATAGATGAAAGCTAACATTTGAATAAAGACTTTTGTAAATTTACATTGTCAAATGGAAATAAGTTAATAAGCTATTTTCGAAATCCTAATGGAGTCTACATTGTAAGCTAAGTTAGTGTACAGAATTTTGTGTGATTCATTAGCCTTTCATTTTTGTGGCATTTAAAGATACAGTACAATATAAAAATTAGAGCTCATGCATAATATTTCTCTGGATTTAACTAGCCAAATAATTAGTGGCAGCAAAGTTCTCACAATCCTCATGTAATCCTCAGATAAGCACCATTTGAACAGGATCAGGGCAGGCTACCTGGATGTCACAGCTACAGCATTTTAAAAGCAATACATAATGTCAGGGAACATTAGTGCACAAACAAAATTATGAAGACTACTGAACACACCAGACAAGTTAAAGATGAAGTAGTGGACAAATTTAAATCAGGGTCAGGCTAGAAAACAATTTCCCAAGCTTTGAACATGTCACAGATCACTCTTCAATTTGTCGTTTGCAAATGGACAGAGTACTGAACAACTTCAAACCTACCAGGTCATGACTGACTACCTAAACATACAGGCCTGGCAAGCAGAGCAGCCAAAAGACACGTAGTAACTGTAGAGCGGCACAGCTCAAGTGGGAGAATCTGTCGATGAGGCAACTCTTAGTCACGCATTCACAAAAATAGCCTTTATTGAAGAGTGGGAAAAACAGAAGCCTTTGTTATAAGAAAGCAGTAAGATGTCATGTTGGCAGTTTACCATAAGTCCACCAAGGCTTGGGGGGGTCAGGTGAGAACAAAGTGTCATTTTCTGGACGACGTGCAAAAAGCTACAGTAGATCCAGCTTGAATGGCTGTGCTCAGACATAGAAAGTACAGAATGTGGCGTCGTCGGTGTTCATTGCTCAGTGTGTCCTCCACACATGTAGAAGACGTATAAGCTTTTCACAGCAAGGGTAGGAAATTTGAAGCACACAGTTTGCACGTACAGTCTGATCATCGAACTGTCTGCAGAATGCACTTAACAGAAGGGAACATTTTGTTTTCACTCAAACTTGACCACAGCAACAGTCAAGTTTGTACGCAGTCATGCGTTTTTGTTAACTTAAGTTTCCATGTTGAAGCAAAGGCTCAGCCGGGGGCTATTTTCCTACTACCTCTGCTTGCCCAATGAGATCACACCGTCCAGTATCCCGAGAATGTGAAAAATGGCGAGGTTTAAGAGCTTCTGAAGAGCACTGCATGTTATCAGATGGAAGAGGCTTATTGAGAGGAGGGGTTGGGATGAAACGTGATCCACTTCTATTACAGCAAAATGAAGGAGAAGGGAGAGACTGAAATGCTTCTTCAACTTATAGCTGCTTCTCTAATCTGCTGTTCACCTATAGCAGATGCCAGAATTCATCTCAACAGCAGTTAATTTTCAGTTTTAACTATTATTTGGCGCTTGTGTCCTGGCTAAAAAAGAAACCAGGATTCGAAACAACAATTTGTATGATCTGAAGCAGACTCAAATATCTGTTTAAATGTAAAATATGTATGACAAGCTAAAATGTTAACCTTGACTAAAATCTGGGAACATAAAATAAATATATTTGATCTTACAGAAGTGCACTGTCTGGTTAAACTAAGCAATTAATATCCATTTTATAACCAGTTTCTGAAATATTCATTTGGAAGTGGATGCTTTCAGTACATAAGCTTGTCAGAACAGACATTCATTCAGACTTTGCTAATTATTAATTAATCCATTCATAATCTATCAAAGATAATCCATATTGTACTGTTGATAGTCGTTTTTACTTGCCAACGCCCACATTGGCAAGTAAATGTCACACTAAACCTGATCCTTAAATATGTGCAGACCTCTGCACTAAGTGTGGAATGCAACTCCCACAGCCAAAATGGTATAACTAAGATCCTTTAGGACTTGGAGCTCCATACTTACAATCAGGTAACAGCTAGCCAAACAGACTTCATAGTAGTGTCCAAAGTTGACAAGCAGGCAACAATGGTTGACATGGCAACGCCAAGCTAAAGGAACATTGAGAACAGTGAAAACAAGTGGTTTAGTAAATATTGAGCCCTTAAAAAGGCAAAGATAAGTTGTCGAGGCTTCAGTGGGACCAGGGATCACCAGAGCACTCAGGGGGACGCCCTTCCGCTTTACAAGAGTGGCTATCGCAAAATTCAGAAAGAAACAATTTACCCAGAGGAGCACATTCTTGAGAAACACCTTCCATCTGGCAGGCTGCATTAATTTGCAGTATGATTGTTATGCAACACAGTTGCTCGAATTTGAATCAGAAACATGTCTCCCTTCAGCAGAAGCTCTGAATTCAAATTAAGAAGAAAACGACTGACAAAATCAAACTATGTGGTCATTTATCTACATTTCATTTACATTAGAATTGGTATCATGTTGTTTTTGCTGTTTTTGAAATGTTAGATTTGGTGGTTCATTATCAATTGTGTAATATCGTCATAAAAAACATCTGCTGTGATATTTCCCATCAGTGTCCCTTGGTCGAGACATGGTAGGAGTCATGGCTTGTGTATTTTTTTTTATGGGGTCCAATCTCTTGTTGTCCCCTGAAGTGTCTGGAAAGCGTGCCGTTTCCATTACAGCCTGTCTCGTTTTACTGTAGTAGCATGTTTGTGCGTGGAGAGCCAAGGTTTAGAGGCGACCTCTGTAGCCTCCAAAGCTTTTGTGTGTGTTTGTGTGTGAGGAGTGAGTGTGACCCTTCTGGTTACACACATGGGCTACATGTGGAGCTTCAAAGACTCAGCGAGTCACTTTGACGACTGGCAGTCGGTTATCGCTGACAGGAAAGCAGAGGGAGGCTGCCAGGCACTGGGTTCCAACTAGTTATCTGGATGACTGTTGTTGCTGAGAAGTAGGATAATAGGGGAAGCCGTCAATTTGCTGACTTGCTGACAAATCGGAAGAAATACCATAGTGGATCATCATATTTGGAGCTACAACGTGGAGTCCCTGTTTAGACTTAGACTTAGATTTTATTTTATTGTAATTGCACAAAGAAACAGAAGTGAAATTGGCAATAAAATGTCATCGCTTGGCCACCGAAGCACACACAAAAACACAAGTGTGCCTATAACTACATAATAAACAAATAATAATGTTTTGCTAAATATATCCAGCATAGTATTTTTCAGACAGTCTTAATGATGGGATTGTTGAGCAATTTGATGGTTTTTTTCTGAGTCTGGCTGTTCTGCAGCAGATGCTGCAGAATCTCCTGCCAGATGCAAACCGGATGAACAGACCATTTGATGTTTGATGTTGATGTTCATTAAAAACATTTGTTTCACCACAAAAGATTAATATCAGGAATCATTATTTAAACCTGAATTTCTTTAGTATTTTCCTGAAGATAAAAACAGGAGGCAATAACAAAAATTACATCTAATAGCTCACCTTATCTCTAAATTGCTTGAGTAATAAGATGGGTCATTTTCCAAGGGCATTCCAGGTCTACAGTTCTGTGCACCAGGAAGGAACAGTAGAGAGCTGGTGACAGTGGCACAGATGGTCTAAGCATGTCCATGTAATCAGATCCAGGAAACGCTTCATTCCTGTCTTGCATGGTGTTGCATTTATGGCGTCATGGGATTTGAACCTGGGAACTTCTTGCAAGAATGCCAACCACTGAGTCACAACAACCTAGTATTTTTGCTTTAAAATCATGTCTCTCAAAATTATGAATAAAACATGTGAAATGGTCAGAAATCTTGACTTTTTTTATTTTTTGAAAATGTCAGCACTACACATGTGAGTGCAGATGAGGTTCCTCAGTAGATTCTTTGAATAACAGATGAGGTGTAGAATTCAGCCTGTGGCACTTCAAGAAAGCACTTTCTCATGACACCTTTTACTAACTTGGGGCTGCACCATTTTTAAATGTGTGATTCAGTGGCTTATGAAGTAGATATTGACTGAATTTTAGGCGGCAAGTTGCTTAAAAGGGTGCTTGGTCAGAATTAATCAGTTTTTATTTTGCTACTACACAGTTAGAGATTCAAACATGAATGTTAGAGTGCAACAGAGGTTTTCAGCTTTTATGCCAGTTATTTTTAATAGTACAAGATGATTCATGTGAGTCTGATTTAGGCCCTTTTCTGACTAAGGCATGTTGGGTTTCTCTGACCGATCAGGCATTGTTAGTCACCTCTGTAGTATCTCTGCGGTAAGTTTATCTCCACATGGTTTTTCTCTTGTGCACATTAAAAGAAGATTTCTTGATCCAGGCCTGCTGTTTAGCATTAGCATTTGACCTCCTGTTTCAGTCTGTAAGAAGGGAAAAAAATCTTTCTTCTGGGAAAGCCCTTCATTAACATTTATGAGAAACCTTTTGGTCCATCTTTTTTTTCCCTTTCTGCAATAAACATAAGATTGTTTTTCCCATTTTTCCATACAAGGCTATCCAGTATGTCTAACTTCACATACTGTGGAGGTTCTTTTGGGAAATCCCTTTTAACCGGGCGTTAGTCAATACCATGCATGGCAAACTGACTTTCCTCTTTTGGGACTATTTCCAATTTCATTCTTTGGAAAATGTGGGTGTAGCCGTGGTGTTATGATGGTGTTTCCTCTTCACAGAATGTACTTTTTCCATTTTTGCCACTTTTATGGAACGCTGGACAGAACAAAGGCAAACATCTGGTGGAACACCTCAACAATGAGAAAAATGCAGATGTGAAAGTGCATGAACAGATTTTCTTTCAACCTAGGCAATATGCACAGCTTCAAAAATTACTCGAGTTCACAAATATTAATGACATATTAGCTGCATTATGACCTTGCCTTTGCTGATACACAAAAAATGCATTTGTTTTTCACATTCTTCAGCTTGAGCTGCTTGTTAAAACAAACAGTGAATCAACCAATCACATCAACAACTCAGTTCAGTTGGACTTTGAGTCATAAAATAGTGGTAGTGAAGATGAGTCACTGAACTTCGATCCAAGCATCAGACTGGGGGAAGAAAATCTCCCAGAAAAGTAGGAAATATCCAATGAGCATGAATTCTGTGAACAGTAACACTTTGCTACAGTCAGAGAACAATGAGCATAATGTTAGCATTAGCGGTAGCTAAAATACCCTCTTGTTACAGTTAGATTGGGCTTAATACAATCTCTATATGCAGAACACATTGGATCTTTAAGCATAATGGGCTACAGGAGCAGAATTTCCACCACTTGATGTAAGCAGAGAACAGGAATCTGAGGCCTCAGTTCCCCCCAGCTCCCAAATATTTGACAACAACTGATCAGAAAAATATTTACTTGATCTGATGAGTGATCTGACGGGTTTCAGCTGTAGAACTGGGCATAAATATCCTGCCTTTCAACAACTGTTTGGGGTGGTGGCTTAATGGTGTGGAGGAATGCTTTTCTAGAACAGATTTCCTCCCCTTGATTCCAACATAGCATTAACACAACACAGCCTTCCTGAGTGTAGTGGTTGGCTGTGCCCATCCCTTCATGAACACATCTTCAGATGGTTACTTCCGTCGGCATAAAGCATCACAAAGATAATGAGTTCACTGTCCTTTGAAATCCTCTACCGTCACTGGATCTCAGTCCAATTGTTCACCTTTGGGATGTGTTGAAACTGGAGATCTACAACATGAATCTGCAGCTGATAAGTCAGCAGCCACTTCTTGATGCTACAGTGTCAATATGAACCAAAATCTTAGAGGACACCTTGTTGGATTTTGAATTCCAGACAGAGTCTAACATCCCCACTATTACTATTACTGCTTGCCTTGTACACCTAATAAAGTGGCCAGTAAGTGTAAATGATGCAAAGAAAAATAAACAGTGTCAGAGCACATGGTGAGAGGAGTTTGAAAAGGAATAGTTACTTTCTCATGTAGTCCTCATTTAGACTGAGGTTCAGATTCTCCCATCTGCCTCTGTGAATCCTCCCTATGCCTTTCCTGACCTTTGAGCCTGGGATTCCTCTATTTCACATGAAGCCAGCGCTATACATAAAGAGGACTCCCTTCATTGGAGTTAAGAGGAAGAGAGGGAAATCCTGCAAGGAAAACTTTAGCTTTATATGACTCACTCAAACTCTCCGCCTCTTCCTTTGACCCTCTCTACTCCTCAAACACCAGGCATATTCCTCTTCGCCTTGAAAGGCCATGATAAGTCAGACTCTGGGCCACATAAATCCAGAGGAACCATAGATTCTGTGTGGTTGGACATTCTGTTCTTTGCCCCATCTTTGGCCTCACAAGTGCTGAAAAGTCTGCACTGTGTCAGAGCTCTAGGTAATTTTTTACTTTAGCTTTCCGGGGGCCTCCAGAAAATGGAACTAAAACAAACACAAAGGGGATCCCTCCTCAAACCATCTCAATTGAATCATTTTCTGTACACGTGAGGCACATGTCAAGCTTTACTTCTGTCAGGCTAATAAGAGTTTGTTGGCCAGAGGTCTGGGAAAGCCTCACAGGCTTTGGGAAAAATATTTCTTGTGACAGTTGTCATGAATTCCAATTTCCATTTAGCTGTGAATTGTCCAACATCTTCCAAAACGTTTTTTTTTTTTTTTGCACGTCTACTGAAGGTTGAATTGTTTTGCTGTCTTGCATCAGCTCAATATTTTAAATTTTGAACCATCAAATTTAAGTTTTGCACATTTAATACACTTTCCAGATTTTATGGCACAACTTTTGCTTTATAAAACCATTTTCTAATATAAAAACAGAACTTCAGCACTTTGAAATGAAACTGCTTTATGCAGAACACTGTAGTTGCATGCTTTTTTTCAGACTCTTGGAGATGATGCAAGACAGAGTGTCTTGCATCATCATGTTTACTTGTTTTGTTATTTCATACATTTGTTATCTGTTGGAAATTGCTTTTTGTGTAAAATACTGAGTACTACAGTACTACTTTAACTTCGTAGTTACATTTAAACTAATGCAAATCATTTGGAAAAAAAAAAAAGAATGTTCTGCTCTCATAGTGTTGCAATTAACTTAAAGCTTAAGCTGGATAGAGCCAAAGGCATTCAGTAACCGATTTCCATCTTTTACTTTCATGTTGGTTGTTTTCATAATAAGTTGCCATTTTTGGCATGAAGAACATTTTCTATGCTTATTTTTATACTCATGTACTTTGTGTTATTTCACAAATAATTAAAGAAATATGTTTTATTCATGAGCAAAGTTGATTAGGCCACACCCATGTTTTTGCATGAGAACTTCACTAGATTCACCCCTATCTTGTGGATTACTTTTTTTTTAGCACTGTAAATGTTAAGTATTTGTTCAGGGTTTGAAGGCCTGACATTGAAAACGCTCACATTCTTTTCCTTTAAGAAATAGCAGCCACTCCTGACGTCCTATTAACCTGCATTGCTGCAAATGTTGGCCTTTTTCCCCCGCACAAACATCAGTTCAGCATGAATATTTGGCCGAGTATTTGGAGTATAATAAATCTTCCTTCTTGTGGTAGCAATACTTTTAAAGAACTATTGTTTTATAGGACCTGTTTTGCCAACCAGTAATGAAATGAATTTCTCGATGAGATATAGCAGTTTATTGGTTTTTCCCACTTGTTTGGGTACAGAGGTTCAGTCTGCAGGGGTCAGATCCAATAAACATGGAGGAGTCTGTGCCAAGCAGGGCTGTGTTTGCTAAAGCCCCCCCAATGTTTTTCTCCGCAGCAGAGGCTCAGGTCCATTCATAAGCTGCTTTCTCTATAACTCGACTGTCCAGCCGTTCCTAGCCTGCAGCTCTGCTGTGTTTGTGGAGCCATGACATTGCGGGTTACGCAGAAGCATATCTCTGCAGCCCCGCTGATCGGAGCAAGTCCTTTATTTGCTCTGGGACACACACTAGACTTGTCAAACATACTCGTATTTCTGTTTATTTTTCTAGTGTTTGACCTTGGTTCGGTGTCTACGTGGGCTACGCTGTGAGCAGCAAGATGTCACTGTACAAAATGTTCATTGAAGAATACAGTGCTTTGTCAATTAAATCATGAAAAGAAAATGTTGATAGATATAAGATAAAAAAATGACCATTTTGCCCCCATCTTATAATGAAAAAAACATATTTTTTTACAAATAAAAGTTGGAAGCTTTTATTTGTAAGCTTCCATCTTACAAATAAAATCTACAAATTGTAAGAGGCGACTGCGTATATAACACAGACAGTTAGGGCATCTCTTATCTAAACATTAAGTTGCTACTTCCTTTGCCATTGAAACTGCTGTGTGTGATAAAGCGTTGCCATATCTAGTCAGGAACCATTAAGGTACACCTCGGCCTCTCAGCAAACAAAGGGAACCGTCTCTATGACGTCCGCTTTGCTGCGCCTCAAAGGTTCAAATCTTCTTATCCGTTTAGCTGTTGCATAGTTGAAAACATTTATGTGTTCATTTTGAATTCCACTTGCTTGATTGCCCTGAACTGGAACCATTATTCCAATTTTGTTCTCCATTGCTCTTTGAACTTTACATGAAGCCTCTGATATCAGTAAGTCTCATCACTGGTGCCTAAAATCTCCAGCCAAAGTTCCAGTGATAACGCACAAAGTACATGCATCAAGCATATGTCTGCCTTATTCGAATAAAATCAGTTGGCCTCCCCCCTCAGGTGTTTTATCATGTCCTTTGACATTTTAATGTCAGTGAGTGCTTTGATAAACGAACTTTGCAATTTAATCAGTTCTTTATAAAACTTGGATGTTCTCAAGTTAGTTTTTTTTTGTTCATTCTTAAAGCTTTACATATCTAGTTTACTCACTTGTGTGTTGCTTCTTCTTGGCTTGATGTTTCTCAAGGAAACTAAATGAAAGCTGATAAACTGTAACACTGAACTGTCTATCAGATTTTTAATGAATGTAATAATTTGGCTAACAGTGACAGCTAACAGTCATTCAAGTAGGTTAATCCCTTTGTGTTTGAGTCTGAGAGGAATGCTGCATCCCCATTATACTGGAGCGTGGGACTCTGTTGTCTGGTCCAGGGAGGCTAGGATGACCCTCAGGAATGCTATTGTTGTGTTCTCAATTCCCTTTTCCAAGCGAACCATGCTCTATCAGACTGATGGTCCTCTTTAGCAGAATGCGATATCCACGGGTTCCAGGGGCAAGAGAGGGGAGAATTGCTCCATAAAAAGGCCCAAATAAAAGGCTGTTCTCTCTGCTCCTTCTGTGCTGTTCTGTGTTGGAACGGCAGGAATGTGGCAGGCAGACCGGCTGGCCCTCAGAGCCTTCAGCCCCTAATGAATTTTAAAAGGCCTTTTTCATTCAAAGTAGGGTGCTGACTAACAGCATGTCGCCTGGCCAAGCACTCAGAGGGGAGAAGAGGGGAGTGAAGAGGAAAAGTAAAGGATGGCAGGAGGGAGGAGGAGGACTGGCAAAGTGAGTTAGCACCTAGACAGACTTTGGTATTGGATGTCCCTAACAGTAAGAGATAATGGTCACTCTGCATGAGAAGACACTCTGGAAACATTCTTGACCTCGCCACGAGGGTCCAGAGAGAATAGAGGGAATGTGGGACAAAAAATAAAGCAAAAAAGGTGAGATGAGGGTAAATAGGTTAGACATACTCTACTGAAAAAGGCATCTTACAGGGTGTTGCACAAACGTTTCTGGGTCAAAATGTGTTTATTTTGTTTTGAATAGAAACCTATCCAAACCTTATGAGTCAATTGCTAATACTCAAATGTTAAATAATAAATTTACTATTATAAATCACTTTTTTTTTGGAATGCTGAATTTAATTTCACTAGACACAAACTGGACTCAAGAAATCACATAAACACAACCTTTCTTACAACAGTTAGGCTAAATGACCAAAGACAAATGCTAAACAACAATGTGGATATTTATCAGCCTGGAAAGGGTTACAAAACCATATATAAGACGTTGTATCCCCACAAATCATTATGAATACATTTATCCACAAACGAACAGTGTTCAAACATTGAATATTTGTCAACCTGCTGCATTTAAGGAATTATGCAACCATCCATTTAGGAAGTCAGAAAAGAACCCAGAAATACAGTAAGTCACTGCAGACTTTTAGAAAGTATTCGGAAAAACTGACTAGACACAAAAAACATTATACATTTTTACCCATGAAGTCTTTTGGACCCCAGGAGTTTTAATTCTGTGCATGGTCCATCAGCATGCACTGATCTTGCTCTTATGAGTTGCTTTTTTTTGTAGTTCCGGGAACTGACGGTCTGATGGGACAACCCTGCTTCCCTGTGGTACTGCTGTGACATCTGCTGCACTCCTCCTGAGCATTGTGCTAAGACTGCAAGAGGTTTAAGCAAAGTTTAGATGTAAATAACATTGAGAAATTCCATATTGGATGCCCTCTACATGATTTTTTTCCAATAAATACTTCAAAACATGGACATATGTACTTTTAATCTTTTTTAGGATTCTCTAGGTGTTATTGGTTGAAACAAGATAAGAAAAGCACATGTGCTAATTTTTAGCAATTAAGACATGATGAAAAGAGACAAGCCAAAGAAATAACTGAAGGGAGAAATTCTTTTGCACAACTCTGTAGATCCTCACTATTTTTTGCACTTGTGAATTTTTGCCAAGCATGTGGGTCTCAGAAGTCAGTGGAGAAATGCATAAATTTTAAGCCTAATGTACTGTAATTGGCAGTGTGTCTGTGGGGAATGTTTTAAACCATTCTTTCAGAGACCTTTGACAAAACCCATCAATCTTTTCTTTTCTTTAAACCAAAATGAGAATAGAGTTACATTTGAAAAAATAATTTGCTGTCAGCAAGAGCACACCTGCTGGTGTCTTCTGACAGGAGCTTGGCTTTGACTTTAACACTGTATGGCAGAGATGTGAGCTTAGGTTATACTTGTACATGCTGTAATAGTGCATAATATACATATATATATATATATATATATATATATATATATATATATATATATATATATATATACATATGATCTCATTTTTCTCATTAGTTACAATCATCGTTTGCATCAATATTGGTCAAATAGGTAAAAATGTGGCAGTACTAATAACCAATTTTTTTTTTTACATGTTATTGCTGTTTGCTTAGGAGCCTCCAAAATGAGCCGAGTACTGTGGGAATATGGATGGATGGACAGTTTACATTTTACATGACATCTTAAGGATTTTTGCGTGTAACTTGTTTTTTCCCCCTTTCAAATAAGTCGGTATTTAATTACAGCTGGAAGTGGATGAAACCTTTTGTCTCGCTCATTCTTACTTTTCTTTTAAATTTGAACATAACGTTTATTTGCAAATGTGTCAGCACATTTAGAAGATACCATACAGTTCAGTTGTGAGGCAACGTTATCACACTTTGGGTCACATTATTCTCAGTCATGTCACAGGAAATACTTGAGTGTTGAAAGAAGGGAGTCTCATTTATTTTACAAAATTCCAAAGAAGAAGAATTATTCAACAAGACCAATGAGATAAGAAAAAAGCATTCAAAAATCATCCCACTGGAATAGACCCAACATATGTGACCTTCGTGGAGGAGAGACTCGCTCAAACATTTTTACTTAAGAAATGTTTTGATAGACTCATTTAGATGAAGCTGATAATGTTCGATGAATCACTGATTGCACAAGAAAAATGTGCAACCGCCACTGAAATGACACACAGACACAAAAATATGCTAGTTGAATGAAAATCAAGCATCTTACCCACCTGGCTTCCTCTTAATTATCCTTTTCATTATGTGTTTTTCATTTTGCAGAAAACAATTGATTGATTCCTACTAAATAAAACCAAAGGTGATTTGGCAGTTCAGAAATAGAAATGAAAAACAGCTGGATTTGTTTCTACCTGTAGTTATTTTGCTGCATGCTGTGACTTTTAGAACATTTCAGAAACCACCAATGGATTTGTGAACACGGTTCAAAGCAGAGAAGCATGCTGTGTTCTTTATGAGTGAGTGGAGCAATAACGAATAATCTATGTTAGTTACGCCTGAGTACATCTCAACAACACTGTTGATCACTTGTGGTCCCTATTGTTCTTCATCTGAGAGGGTCCTCATGCTTAGACACAGCTTGGAAGAATGCTGGGTGCAGACTGTGCTTCTTTTGACAACTGAAAGAATTGCAACTAGTGTAAGGAACATCTTCTACACTGCTGCTTTTCGGTCATCAGGTATGACCTTCAGGTTGCAAGTTTAGGGTCAAGAAAAGAGCAGCTAACATCTCTCCAGACCCCACACATCCTGGACACAAACTGTTTAGACTTTTACCTTCAGGTTGGGACTATTTGCAAAAACAAACTGCTACAGAGAGATTCTTGCGTCTCTGATGAACACTAACTGGAGTTCCCACCTATTCTGCTGGGAATCAGCAACATGCATTTTTTTTTATTTTTATTTTTATTACCCACCAAATTCATATACTTGTTTGAAAACAACATGCACACTGAGAGCAAAGTAAACAAAAGCAAAATTTCTTGTTTTTATACCAAAAACGCTGATTCTGATTCTGGTATTTTTTGCACAAAGCTCTGCCTGTGCTGTGCATAGGAAATTAAATCTGTGGATTCAAAGGGGAGAGAATGGTCTCTGATCCCCGCTGCATTATCTAGAAGCACAAGCAGTGTACCTGGATGACCTCATGGTTCGGTATTTCATGGCTGAGGAGAAGCAGAAGCAATGTTACACAAAATCACTCTGAGCAATGGGCTGAGGTCATAGTGAGATAGGGCTTGTGGAAACACTGATGCTCACGGTAACATGGAAAGTACTCCCAGAAGAACCCCAAAAAGCAGGACAGTAAAATCTCTCATGGCGGTCCGACAGGAGAGCAGACTTATTGGCAGCTTTTTGTGTTTAGTTGAGGTGATATGGAGACAAAATGTGGATTTCCTCTAATCTTACTTCAGGCGATTCACATAAGAATGCATCTTAATGTTAAGCCGGTGGAATGCCTGAACTTTCTCCTTATAAATTTATGAAATGCAGGTGGTTCTGAAACAGGAGGAGAGGAAGAGGCATTTCATGAGTTCGCGATGATCTTTTAGCATACCTATTTTCCCTGGTCACTGCGTCGTAAAACTTTTAACGTGCTTCCTACTAAATGACATCATGACCCGGCTCATTTAAATGATGTAATGGCATCCTGCAGGATAGAAAGTGTTTAGTTACCAATCTCTGCAACTATCCTTTTTTAAATATGTTGAACAGTTGAACCTGTTCATTTTTTTAATCATGTGAAAAATGTATCTTTTAAAAACTGAGTCTTATCATTGTGTTGCTCTGTATAAAAAATGGTTTGAGGTAGCGATTTCCCAATTTGGAAATATTGTCCTCAGTTCCAGTCTGAGTCATCAGGCTAGGAATTCATTGAAATTTGTCTTGATTTGTGAAGTCAGAAATTCAGCAACTTTAAAGGGCAGTGTAAGAAGATAAAACCTGACATCAGTGAAACGTTATCTGTAGTGGGACTGAGTCCCACTTACCTGACTCACCTGTGATGTTGGTGATGTGTTAAAGCAGGGCAGCATTTATCTAGTGCTCCAGTCCAAATATCCAAATCAGTCTGTCCTTCGCTGTGGACATCATTGTAAATAGTGGAAAAGAACTTAAGCTTTGACATAGGATGTTAAATAAAAATTACAAAAATAAATATCTGAGCTCTTTAGCACAGTTGCCATATATGCACATTTGCCATCTGTGCAAGCAAACAAAAGTACATGTTTAATATCTGGCAACAGAGGGCTAACTGGGGGTGTGGCTATCATAAAATAACATCACTTCGATACTAATCATTTGAAAGTGGCTTGATTATAAGACCGTGATCTGATACCTGGAGGATCTCACAGTCTCAGAATTTCAGTTTTGTTTTGTTAACAATGTATCGTTTTCTTTAAATCTTTGCTCTGTTTCAGACTGAAGTGATGAAAGAGGCTCTAAAGGATCTAAATTTGAACATAGTGGAAATGACGGATGAGAATGCAACGCTGGATGGAGGAGACGTTCTGTTTACAGGTAGGTTTCAGTTGCAATCTGAGTACTCATGGATTTTCATCTGAGGCTTTTCTTCTGTGCTTAACTTTGTCTAATTATGGTTGACTCATAAGCCATCAAGGTATGTTGTAATCTAATTACTGTAAATATAAACTTGATCCAGTAAAAACACATCCTATCCCTTTGATTTAGGGAAGATTATGGTAAAAAAAAAAAAAAGGTCTATGAAAAAATGTTTTAAAAGTGACTTGTTCAGCTGTTATTGCTTGAAATATTTTAGGACTGTATGATGAATAAATACTTTCCTGTAGGATGCACCATTTGACTTACACATATCATGTATAGTGCACCTAACTGTTAGTTAACATTCTGGTGCTTCATTAGTTGGACTTGGACATTTGGACTTTATTCATGTTCACTTTAGTACATAATAACTCAGATGACCATCGCTTTTCATGTTGTAATCAAATATATTTCACTTTATTTAAAGTGTATGCCTTTAGTTACATTTTTCAGCAAGGCACCTGCAGAGAAAATATACACCACTTTGATCTCAAGGTAAGAAAGTAAAAGTATAAGTGGCAAGTAAACGGGAAATTGCAGAGGTGGATGAAATAAAAGAGCTCCTATATTCCATATGTGAGCAGACGAGTCAGTGCCTTTGACCATGTCTCTGTGTTTTTGAATTCTCTAGAAAAACACTCCTGTGTGTGACCTCCATGACCTGGTGGCCCTGTGCACACACCGGAGTTTCACCTGTAGTAAAACTGTTGTGTACCATCCTGCTGATCAGCACAGCTGTTAAATGTGTTAGGCAGCAGCCGACAAAACCGATGAACACAGTCAAATCAGAAACATGGTGGTCTACATTACACTCAGAACATTGTGTTACACTCCGTGGCGATGTAAAATGTGGGTCAGTGGTGTCTTCACTGCATGAGCCAGATGGAAAAAGTACAGTACACCTAATTGAGTTTCTAGACATTGGCTCTGTGGTGTCTTTCTTTTCAGCTGAAATCGGTTTCACATGGTAGGGTAAGAAACATTTCCTGCTGGCAGGGCCCAGACTAATGGCTCATATTGTAAAGGCTCAGCAGCAACATAAGGAACCCGTCCCTGAGCTCAGTGTGCGGCTGCATTCTTGCCGAGAGATTCAAGTATTTTTATTTATATATATATATATATTTCCCACTATGTCTCCACCGTTCATACTGAATGTAGTGAAAATTGAAGTGATAAAACTGCCTGATTTGTTCACTATTTCTGCTGACTTTGCAAAATTCTAATTTTGAGATTTTTTTTTTTTTTTATCCAGGTCGAGAATTCTTTGTTGGTCTTTCTAAACGGACAAATCAGAGAGGAGCAGAGATTCTAGCTGATGCATTTAAGGTGAGTTTATGTTGTTTATCCGTTAAAATATTTAGCATACCTTCTTATTCATGTTCAGGGGCACAAAGCCATGTACACACTCGCATCCTGGGGCAACCTAAAGTCATCATTTACCCTTAAGTGCATGTGCTTTACACTGTGGAAATAAACTGAAGCACCAGGAGAAAACATACATGTCTGAACCAACTTCGTTGTTGGCCCTTTAGGAGCCAGATGTATTTAAATAAACTGAACAATGTAAGTGAGGAGCTCCATTACATTACATCCCCAGCTCTCTTGTAAATTGATGTTTAAAAGTCCTGAAGGGAAAAGTGAAGTTTCAGAGTGAAACTTGAATCCTTTAACTTGATTGGTTGGTGAATCTAAAAAAGTAGAATATGTAAGTAATTTAAATATGCTATATTAAATCCAAAAATCTAATTTTGTATTCATTCTAACTATTTGATATGTAAGTCTGTATAGACAGTGATGGTTTTGGGCAGGAAGGATCCCCCGTAGTGAGCTGTATTACAGCTGATACACCATACATTTATTACCAAAAACGCCGAGGCTGCTATTTCAAGGAACCTGGGCTGCAGGCTGAACACTTCCATTTTACATCACATTGTGTGACATAAATGTTAAAGCTGTAATGTTTATTCATAAAAAAGGACCAGTTAGTCTTGAAGCATATCACTTTGTGTGCAACAATTGCATACAACACAAATATGTGCCTTATTCATTTAAGTGTTTTTAACTTAATAAAACTGTTAAAAATGCTCTTTTTATTCTCTAAGATTCTATAAAGAATGTAAATTAAAACTATTAACAAAACTTTATGAAACAAGAAATGGAAAGCAGTTCCACAAGGAAAGTCTGTTTTCAGTCAGGTGGCATTGTGCAATTTTCTAAAACATTTTTTTTGTTGTTGCTCCTTAGCATCATTGAAGCTGATGTTATTGATTGACACATCTGTAAAATGTCCCTGTGGTAATTAGCTTTTAATGCTTTGGATGAAGCCTTACCAGGCTTCAAAGCATTTTTAATCAACATTTGATGCAAACTTTTCCCAGTTATGTCCACAGTGATTAATAAAGCAGACAATAAAAAAGATTTAAAAAGCTGATGTGAAGGAGTAAACCTTGCATTAATTACCTCATGAATAATTTCCTTTTATGTCATTATTATAAATCATCTTGTTTGCTCTTGGCTGATGTGTTGCTAAACTGTTTATGTGTGTCACTTAGGCAGATGTTTCTCACTAGGCTCAAATGACTCATATTTGTAATTTGAATCTATAATTTGGGTTCAAATAATCTCTTCATAAGCAAGTGCAACCTGTGTCAAAATTATGCTTTTGATTTATGTGATATTGCAATATCACAATTGCATGTGATATTGCATAACACATGCTATCGTGCCAGCATAGGCAGGGATAGGCTGGTATGTATCTCTGGTAATCATTGGGTGAGAGGTAAGGTTCACTCTGGTCAGGATGTGCACAATTTAGAGAGACAAATTTACCCACCAGCAGTCATGTTTCTGACTGCGGGGGGAAGCCAGAGTAGCCTGAGAGAACCCATGCAGACACAAGGAGAACATGCAAACTCCATACAGAAAGACCCCAGGCTGGAATCTGAACCTGCAGCTTCTTGCTGCAAGGCAACATTGCTAATAGCTGCACCACTGTGAAGTCCCACATAAACAGCCCATGGTTCTAAGTATTTAAGCTAATAATTACCTAACCTCTTGGCATTATCTGCATAACTTAATGATAGAATAGGTCGACATATAAAACGAGTTCAATCTGGAGAGACTCAGACGGAGAACAAGGAACAATTAAAAGATTTAATGACAGCAATGAATAACAGTTCTTTGGCGCTCGGGCCCCAGCAGCTGATTTGAGCTGAGATTTGATGTGAACTCGATGAACATCCCGATAACTGATTAGGGATGCTCTCCCCCCGGGGCCCGACACTGGTGGTGGTGGTCAGGAAGGGTTTCATCCTGGAGAGTCGAAGGATGAGGGTGGAGATGGGGAGGTGGTGGGTTGAACGCAGCTGGGAAGTGTCTGACGGTTTGGGTGTGGATCCTTTTATGCAGAGCCTGATTGCTGATTGAATGTGCAGGGTGAGGTCCAGGCTGAGGACGGGGATGAGCATGACGTCGATGGGTGAACGGAGGGGGCGGAGTCTTCCAGCTTGAACTTCTGCTAAAGCTCCATTACAACATTTATTCTCTTTTTCAATACATGGCATACTTGAGCATCTTAGTAATTTCAAGACATCTAAAATATGTTTTTGCACAGAAAGTGGGGCCATTCACTTTCTGTGGGTTGTAGAGTCTGATTTGATGGGTCAAACATCAGTTTGTGGTAAGTAAAGGAGCAACACCTATTGGTGTGATTTTTCCTATTTTGTAGAAGTTTGGTCTCAGTCTTTTCAATGAGTGCTTGCACAGAATAATTTCAGTTCATTTTGGCTTGATCGTTATACCAAGCTCACCAAAACCTGCATCTAGCAGTTATGAAAATACGCCAAGTATTTCTGCAACAGCAAGATTTATTTCAAGCAGGATTAAAGGCATGCCGCCTTCAAAAAGAGTCAGAGTGACTGATCTAATCTATCTCCTTTGCTGCTGGTATAAATTAGAGACACTTTCCGCTGCGATCTTTTGTTCATCGCATTTGGCCTCTCTCCGAGAAGGTGTAGCAAAGCCGAGAAGCACGCTGACAGGCAGATTCAGCCCTGGGTCATAATGTCAAGAGTTTAACACATTACGGTAACTTGAACTGCCTTATTCTCCCATCTGTATCTGATTTGAGAACCTCATTACGGATTCCTCTGTGTTTTCTGTTATCTTTGATAAGATGGGACTAAATGATGCGTTCCTGGCAAATAACAAAAGGAAAAATTACTTAGCCATCAATTATTGTTTTTTCCACTTTTTATCTGATTGCTCCATCCTATCACTGTTGGTTTTTCCTTTAATTATCAAATGAAGGATCATCCTGTTTCCAGGTTTGTTTAGTGCTACACAACTGCATGCAGATGTGAGGGCTCTTTGCTTTAAGGTTCTTACAGATGTTGGGATAATGGTGTTGCTGATGGAATCATTTTGTTTGGGAAGTAGTGCAGAGGTTAAATTATATTTTCTTCTATTTCCGTGTTGTAAAATTGTTGATTTCTTATTTTGGGGTATCTAATAAGGAACCGTCTGACTTTCTTTTAAGTAGTAAATAGAATCTTTTACTTCAAAGTATTAAAGTATCATTCCAGATGAAAAGGAACAGTTCCTGCTTCTTTATCACATTTATCTTGATAAGAGAAGAAGAATGGCTTCCATTTCTAATTTCACACAGACACTTCCTGTTTGTGGATAAGGAATGGAGAAAGAACATCCTGTAATTTCCATTGGTTCCCAGTTGAACCTATAAGCACATTCAAGAAAAATAGTTCAGGACTATATCATACATGGCCTTTTTTGGCATGACGGAGTACAAAGTGCCATACTGCAGTTTGTTTTTAGCAACAAATAGAAGCATTGTGCTTCATTTGAACTAACAATGTGCTACAATGTGGTTACACAAGAATTTATGTGACACCACAGGGAAATTTCACAATGGAGTCTAACAGCAAAACATAATGTTTATAAGTTTGTGTAAAATCTACTAATTCAAAGAACAAAAAAATATTATATCTATGACTTCAGATATTTTTTTTTTTAAATTTTGACCGGCCAAATCCTGCATTCAGCAAAGGTTTAAAATATTCCAGAAGTGAACTTTCAACATTCAAAAGGACATTTCCATCATGGTTTGTCAGGATGTTGCTGCTAAAATAAAGTTGATGTTGGAAATATAATGTTTTCACAGACTATGCAGTAAATTTTATAAGCGCATGTCACTTTTTAACTGGCGTTTGAGCCTGTCTGTCCAAGATCAACGACTGAAGGCTTAAGATAAACATCAATCTGTGGGTCCTAAAGTCGTACCTCTGAAATAATTCTGTTATATACAGGATATATTCAAAGTTGTTGATTTGAATACATTCTGGGAAAGATTTTGAAAGATTGTAATCCCCAAAAACTTTATATTTAACATTATTTTGTGAAAACGTATTAGAAGCGCTGCACAGTAGTGTGCTGATTCAGGTTTCTCTTTAGCTTTAGCATTTTCTGTCTTTTCACAGTATTGAATTCAGCATTCTGTTCATCCACTAGTCTAAGTCAGGGAACTATTTATGTTACTGCTGTTTGGTTAAAGATGTTCTTCTGCCAGTTTTGTATCCACTGATTAAAGATGTGAAAAAAAAAAAAGAACCACAGTGGCATAATTTTAGACAGAAAATAAAATATCTAAATCCAAATTTAAGTACATGTGCTCAATGTGGAATCTTAAGAAATAGTTGTTTATACTATAATCACAGATCCCACAGCTGGCACCCTTTATAATTATAAAACAAATGTAAACAGTACTATTCATTGTAATTCATGTGTTCCATTCCCACCTGCTCTGATGTTTTCTTTCACAAAAAGGACAGTTTACCGCTGTAATTCTTTACTTAAAGACTTGAGTAGTTTTTACCCTCAAACACGCTAGACAGATGGAAATAAACTGTTTTCAGTTTCCGCTGTGAAAATACAATTTTATGTAACTTTTGTTTTTGTAACAATAGTAATAACAGCATTTGGCAAGCAGACTTCCTGCAGCCAGAGAAAGTGGCTTGAATCAGGTTCTTACAAGTCCTGTGTAATCTCCCCGTGAGCCTGAGGCTCAGTGACATCACCTCTCAGACACTTCTGCTGTTTCCACCCCTAAATGGTGTTACTTTATTTTAAATGTGCCCTCTCAAGAGCCTTAAACACTGTTATTATTTTTATTATTATACAGGAATGAGATGGTCTTCACCTCGATTTCTTTCAAAGCTTGAATTGTACATTTTTAAACATTATTACGATAATTATTTTTTGTAAAATGCCTTTGTCAAATGTTCTCAACTGCCAGGGTAATTTTACCAGGATTAAATTTTTGGTGAAAATGTTGGTCAGCAGGTGGAAAGGCACACTTCTGAAAAGTGTTTTCACATCACTGGTCCAATGTTTGACTCTGGAATGTGCAGAGATTACTGAAATCATTTCCATCCTGTGTGTATCCTGTGCTCTTGGGAATTATTTTTTGTTTAGCTCCTATAATTGGATTGTGTTTCACAGGACTATGCTGTTTCCACTGTGCCTGTGCTGGAGGGGCTGCACCTGAAGAGCTTCTGCAGCATGGGAGGACCAGGGCTTATCATCATCGGCTCCAGTGAACCAGCTCAGAAGGCTCTTAAAGTAGGCAGCTGCTTATTCTACAACGCCGGTCTTGACACAAATTGACAGATTGAACTTCTTTATAACTTTATACCTTGATGGCACCCTCTTACTGCAACCATATAAAAAAGCATTGTCCCTTTAATCTCCCTCTGCATTGATTCATATTCTCTGCTAATTTGCAGGGAATGCCTCTGGCATTTGCTCTCCAGCTTTAATTACAAAGGTTTTGTCCTCCTATTACACAGCTTGAGCTCATTACCGCATGAAAGGCTTCTAAATGGAAATTCACAGGATGTTGGGCGTCCAGACAAGAGACAGCTTACAGCCTGACAGAGACAGATTGGTGGGTTACACCAAGAGAGTACTAAATCTCAGCACATCCCGGCTCGAGAACTATCCCAAAAATTCACAACCATCTGCAAGTCAGTTGTTTGTTCATGCTAGACTGAAGTGAAGATCTCTCTCTCTCTCTCACACACACACACACACACACACACGCACGCACACACTTTGTTTCTCTAATTCTATGGGTCCAAAAACATACACACTAGATCATACAGTACACTCTTGGCATTCTCCTGTCCTGTGTGACAGCTCTTCACCACCCCTGCTTTCAGAGTCAGAACTCCCCCTACAGGTCAAGCACATCATTTTTATTGTGTAAAATACTCCTTTGGTGTATCTCTCTGCCAAAGTGTACACAAGAACAGAAGAATCTGTGAAAAAGTACATAAGCTAATTACATTTATTTTCGAGCTCCAACTCATTAAGACTCCTGGCTGTTTGATCACCCGCAGTAATTAGCTGCTGGAATGAGGAGTGGCCTTTAGCAATATTTAATAACAGAGGGCTCGCTTGCTAATTATGGCTTGCGTCACCCTCTCTTGCAGCAATTAGCTTCAGTTTTAAAGGACTTTTAGCACCCCAGCATCTGCAGTTGGGTGATATTATGTTTGTGAGGAGAGGGCGCGCTTATGAATACAGCTTTAATGAATTCGGACTGCTTGTTTTGGATATTAATGCTGGTCTCATGACAGTAAAGGTCTTCCTCTGCATACTTATGAAACAAACCTGAAGCTCAACGGATTCATTTTTTTCTATAGAGAAAGAACATGTTACATGGGAATTTTATGGAAAGTACCACTTAAATCCTTTCACATTTTGTGCTTTTTTAAACACAAACTATGGTGATTTTTTTTACTGGAATTTTATGTCACAGGTCTACTCAGTGTTGCATGTGAAGTGTAAGAAGAAGAAGAAGAATAGTTTCTAAAATGTTTTCTTCTTTCCAAGCTCAGTCAGATTTGATGGGGAATATTTTGGATTGCAATTTTTAAATCTTGCTCTAAATGAGTAGTTAGATTTAGGTCTGGACTTTGACTGAGCTGTCCTGTTGTCCTGCCAGGAGGTGTGGGTCAACCGTAGTCTCACGTTTTTTTCAACCTCTATCCAGCTGTCTTCTGTGTTTCAACTGTATTTGGCTCCATCCATTTCCCATCAATGCTGACAGATTCCGTGTCTTGTTGGTTCATTTTTGTGTGATGGGTTGAACAACACTTTGAGTTATAAGATAACCCTGCTTTGAATATTCCCATGTGTCTGGTGTTCCTCTCTGTGCATGATGCTGTTTGTTCACTTTATAGATTTTCCCCCTTGTTTTATGATTTCCGTCCACAAAATATTAAGGGAATTAAAAATACCTCTTATAATTTTTGATAAATATCTATCATAGGATTTTTTAAAATAATTTTTAAAGAACCACCAATTAGAATTTTATTTAACTAAAAAAACATGTAAAACATTTACAAAAGGAGGATGGATGCATTTTATTTGGGCTGTTTATTTGTGGAAAATTATGTAAAGTTTCCAGGATCATGTCAAGAAAAATAGGCAGCAATATATTACTTGTACTTTTAGTTTCATTCTGTTGTGGAAATTCACTGCAGTTATTTTGTAAAAAAACAGAAAGCCCATAAAACCTGCAATTTTTATATTTATCTTTAAAAACATTAGTTGCCTCTGTGTCATTTTTAACCAAAACTATTAAGAACCAGTGAGGAATGCCCAGAGAGCCTCTGAAGCCACAGGTGGCAGATCCCTGGTCTAATGTATAAAATTCCCGAAATTTGTCCCTGAAATATGAAAGAAATGTGATAAAGTTCATGGGGCATGAATACTTTTGATAAAACACTGTTGTTTTCTGATGCTTTAATAAGTCTATAGCTTTGCTTTTGCCTATGCAACAGGACTCAGAACTGTGGATCTGTTTAGCTCTCATAGGAATGGGAGTACACACTGATTGGACCGATTTCGTCATCCATCTGCGGCCGTCAATTCCCAGCTTCACCCAGAAAGTCATCATCCTAAAATACAGCCCCTGTCACAGGCCTCAGCTCCCACTCCCTGTAATCACACATACACACTAACCACGCCCTGCAGCAGACTGCCGACAGGTTTGACATCATCAGTCACCACTTCACAAAGCCCTACTTGATTTATGAGGTCATCTCTTCCCACTGGTCAGCATCTGATCTCTGCCTCAAGGATGCTAACATGCTTCAGTTTCATAGATGATGAGTTGACCACACACTAGAGGTCAGATTGAGCCAAATTGAGTAATTATTCCATATTTTGTCAACATGACTAGAGGTTTTTTTTTCTTCCCCTCTGTATTTTCTGGAAACAATATATTTTATTTCTTTTTTGTGTTTTATAAGGTCAAGATGTTAATCTGCAAAAGTAGGTACTTTAGTGTACAACGATTAGAAAAATATAACCATTGTTTCACCACAGCTCCATGTAACTGCAGTATTTACCAGAAGGACAGTAACTAACTGTGTTCTTCAGCAAGAAAAGTCTGGCATTTTTCCGCAGGATTTTGTTGGAGCCGTAAGCAAAATTTACTTCATGTGTTGCTGTTGCTTAGTGAAAAGGAGAGTTGTAAAACTTTTAAAGGCACCATGGGAAGTATTATAAATATTCATACCAGGGTTCAAAATGCAGATTATGCTGATTATCACAGTGGAGGGCATCAGATCCAGTAAATTGTGAGACTCCTTGTTATCTGCTTGCCAGTTCTTTGCCCAGAAGGGATTTAATTACTTTCCTGTAAATATTTAGATTTACCACCTTTGACTGGGCACTTTGTGCTGCCCCGGTAACCACTCTCTGTATTAACTGGATCTAAGCCAGTGTCCAGGCAAGAGTCAATGTTTATTTGCATGAGACTTGGACTTCAATTTGCAGCTAGGATGACTATATTGAACTTCAGGCCCAAGATTTTATTTAATAATTTTTGCCTGAAATTCAGTCAACTTCTGAATTATTTGAGTGCAAAATTAAGAAAAGAGTCGTTGTGATTAATAAGGTTATGCTATTTGGCATATAATGTGATGTTTGGTGGAATCAAGGTTTAGTGCTGTGATTTTAATCCCCCTTATAAGAGGAAACACACCCACGTTTTGCATTGGTAGTATAAACCTGAACAGTGGAAAATGAAATTAAAACTTGACCAAATGAAAACTCTGTGCTTGAAAATTTTCTTCCGAAAAAAATCTATCGCTCCTTTCAAAAACACTTGGCTGAGTTCAAAGAATTCCCAAAAATCACAGTCAAAATATGAGAAGGCAGGCTAGTGCATGCTGCTAAAATGTCATGTGCTGCTGTTCAAAATGCAAATCAGTAGTGAGTGTGGCCCCCCCATGTTTGTAGAGATCCAAATGTTTCTGCTGCAATGTCACGTGCTTCCAAGGTGCACAGAGATGGACAAAGAAAAAAATATCTCTTGAAGAAAAGAGATATTCATCCACAGATGTTCTGCTCATAAACCTGCTTTACTTCTAGTCAAAACATCCTCAACACTATGACTTTTACTCAGCAATATGACCATCTTCTTTTCCTGGCCTCCACTTCTTAGCCTCTCATCCCACCTTAAGCTCCTTCTGATTACATAAAAACATGACATCTGCTGAGAAGGAATGTCTGTCTGCTCCTGTGTTCTCCATTAAGCCCCCCTCAGTCACCCACAGCGGTTTGGCGAGTCAAAGGATGCTGAGCTGCTTTTGGGATTGTGGGCTCGATTCTGAGTCAAGGAATCTGAGTGGAAGTCTGTTTTGTGTCTGTGTTTCTATCCACTGCGTGCACTCTCATCTTTACATCAAAATGTATGTTTCCTGATCAGATTATGCAGCAAATGAGCGACCATCGCTATGACAAGCTGACGGTGCCAGATGACATTGCTGCTAACTGCATCTACATGAATCTTCCCAACAAAGGACACGTGCTTCTTCACTGCACGGCGGAGGAGTTTCCAGAGAGTGTGAAGGTAATATTCATCTCAAATCCCATACTTACTTTCTCTCAAATGCACAATTACACTGTCATCAAGGATGCTAAAGGCAACACCTGCGGTAGGAAGGACCACCATCAGGACAGCCAGATTGGTTTGGCGGCTTAGATTTAAGGAGAGGCTGTCTATGTTACACTTCATCCTCCCCAGACCTCCGAAAAAAACAATTGGCAAGAGAGAGAACCCGAACATGAGCTACATAGTTATTTTCCTCTGACCATAGTGGGCTTTTTTAAACAAAAGAAGCTGCAATTTTCAATGAATTGGACTGTTGTGGACCAGGTTCGGACAAGTCTAAAACCAAGGAACACCAAAGTGTTTTATCTTCTCCATCAAAACTTGAGTCGTTCATTGAGGCGGGTCCAAATGGATGTTTTCAGTGAGAATGAATCAAATGTAATTTTATACACAAAAGAGTTTAGTTATAGCGATTACACTGAAAATCTCCAAACCTTTACATCTTAGTTGAGAGGTGCAGGTTTTTATCGTGCCTGTCCTATCCATCCATATACATTTGAGATGGTCATCATTATGGACGAGCTCCGAGGAGCCACAAGGAGTGGCACTTTTAGGAAAGACGGCTCTCACCCAGGGCATCATAGATAGCTCTGCAGGGAGCAATAGTCTTCTCAGTCACTCCCTGGGCAAGTTTTTTATTGCTTTTTTTCAGCCCAGCTTACTTAAAATGATTTTTACTCCATTTTGAAGGTCTTTGAACTGTAATTTCTGGTTTGAAATCCTAAATATTTAAACTAAACCTTAACTTGACTACTCTAAGCTAAAAAATAATTAATTGTTGTTTGTTGTTTCAGACAGGCACCACCCAAAAGATGATAAACTGTTAAAAGAGTACATTGTGAGAAAACATTTTTCTTGATACCTTTAAGAAAATGCCACATCAAAAATTATTTTAACTCCCCACAATAATCAGACTTTATTGAATGGTACAATTCCAAAGTTTAAATTTAAACCTTCTATTCTCAAATGTCTGCCCAGTCCTATTATTTAAAATGTATAAACAACACTGAACATTTTCAAGTGGTTTTATTATCCATCCATCCATCCATCCATCCATCCATCCATCCATCCATCCATCCATCCATCCATCCATCCATCCATCCATCCATCCATCCATCCATCCACAACCAACCAATCAACCAACCAAACATTCCATAAACACTATCCATTTGTTCTTCTAGATTGAAGTGAACCAAATTGATTTTGTTACCCAACCTTGTGATTTGTGAGCCTCTTCTTCACAAGAAACACCATTTCTACCAAACTTGCCAATGACCAAAGGAATGCCATCAAAAAAGAAGAAAAAACAATCTTTAAAATTTTTTTATTTTATTGAATCACCCTTTGTTTAAACCTTAAGAAAATATGTTTGCACGGTCACTTGTCTAGAAACATACACGGCTAAATGTTTCCCACAAATATACAGTACAGTAGCATTAAAGTCTCAAACAGCTTAGCTTTAAGGAAAATTGTGTCTCTGACCCATGACACGTATATTCCATGTGGCTGCTTGACATGAGTTATGTGTTATTTTCTCCATTTGTCTGCTGGGTCAGGGAAGACTGAGCAGTAGCTGTGTTATTTTGATTCTTTGGGGTGACTCCAAATCACAACAAGTCATAATGGTTCTCACAAGATTAAACCTGGCAACACATAGTCTGCAGAGACAGTGTTCAAACCTCAAAATGTACTCTGTGGTTAAAGGCCCAAACCTAGCCAGCTATTTTTAGAAGGAGGAATTCACAAAATGATGTGTCTTTGGACCTAAATCCGCAAAGAAGTCTCTGTTTTCTGCCAGGAAGAATGGCTGATGGAATTTAGCTTGAGCATGATAAAATCTATTTGTGTATATAATGCTGCTTGCTTTGGGAGTACCTTTTAACAGTCTATTTGGATAGGTTTGTGAAGAATGTACAGTGCCTTGCACAAATATTCCTCCAGAACCTTTTTGCCATCAGCCTCAAACTCCAATAAATTTTACTGCGATTATATTGGTAGACCAACACAAATTAGCACATTACTGAGGGTTAGAAAGAAAACATCTGTGAAGAAAAGCCTCACGAAGACTAAGAATCATACAAGGTCAGGGGTGAAGTTGTGGAGAGTCACAAGGGGAGGTTACGGTATGTAACAATATCCCAAGCTTCGAACATGTTATACACCACTACTCAGTTCAATGCAATGATAGAACTGTTCAGAAAAGCAGGTAAGAGGCTGATAGAGACTCTGAAGGAGCTGCAGGTGGGAGAGTTTGTCGCAAATTTGAGACTGGACACAATGACACACCACGCATTTTTATTTCTAATCAAAAAAATGATACATGGTTTTCAGAAATGATTAGAAATAAAAATGCGTGGTGTGCATTTTTATTTCTAATCATTTCTGAAAACCATGTATCATTTTTTTTTTCTCACATTACCCCAAGTTGAGTTGGTCTATCGCATTAAATCCCCAAACATTTGCATTTGTGCTTTACAATGTCTTAATATAAGCCCAAGGATTAAAATAAATATACAAGGCACCATTGCTGATTTATGATACAGTTCCATCTATGTTTTTCAAGCATACCAAAAACTATTAAAGTCTAATTTCTGTTCCATATTTGCACATATATAAGATTTTGTAACTTAGGGAAATATATTAATAACACCAGATGCAGTAAAACAGCAGGAGCTGCTTAATCAGAGCAGACTGTCATGTTTTGCGCAGTGGGTCTGGAGTTGGTACATGTTTCCCAGAGGAAATTTTTGCTTGCTCTTCCTGTGAGATGTAGAGATTTGTCTACATAATCACAGAGGCACTCAGCAAGACATCTGCCTCCAAACACTGTCTGTCCTGACCTCCGCTCTATTTTTAGCTGCTCGTGAAGTTACATAAGAGTTCCACACAAACAAAACCAGGGGTCATGAGAAGACTGGTGGGGTATGACAGGCTGAAGATCTGGCACATGAAACGGTTAGCTATGTCCTGGAAGTCCGGAGTTAAATAAATGAAGCATACAAAAGCCCCTGTAACTTATGATCCTACTGTTTAGGACTATGTCAACCTGACCCAAAACATAAGTCCTTACTGCTGTAATAAAAAAATAGGCTTGGTATGATTTAAAAAAGAGGGAATATGAGGCCGAAGAGATAAACAGAAGAAAAGTCATTAATGTGAATGTGTTTCTAAAAGCTATGCAAAGTCTTGACCTTTCCTGAGAAATCTTTTATTTGATAACCTAAGGTTGAGACTTTTTGGTGGCAGTAAAGTTATCCTCTAAGTTTTTAATGTCTACTTTTGTGCACAAGAATATCAAAATGGCAAGATAAAAGCAAATGCCATTTTCAAATATAGACTTTTCAGTTTGGCTGTCTAATGCATGGAGAGTGCTTGCAAATATGTTTCTTGGAGTATTTTGTATGGGTGTTGTGTTGGTGAATTAACGAGTGCTGTATTGGAGCATTAGGTGTGAAGGATGCTTTTAAGCTGTTCGGTCCTTGAATAGCCAAATTAAGAGCTGCCTCTGCGTTTTGGACGAAAAGTGAAGTCTGTTCCCAATGCAGTTTGGACACCCCCCTGGCTTACCCTTGTCATTGGCCCTGTTTCTGGTGTTCATGGATAAAATCTTAAATTGTGGGGAGAATGGGATCTGATTTGGAATCTCAGAGTCTGTCTTTTTGCCGATGATTTGATTTTGATGCCATTTTCAAGCCTTCATCCTCAGGGAACTATATGGTTGAGATAAGAGTCAGCTCTTTTGCCCTACAGCTTGGTGCTGAGTCGCTTTCTTTTGCTGAGGAGTTGTGATATCTTGGAGTCTTGTTAACAAGAATGTAAAGGGAGATGGATAGACTCTCTTGGGCCTTATTAACAGTCTTAAGGGCTTGGGCTTGGTCTGTTGAGGTAAAGAATGAGCAGAGCCAAATAGGCAAATGGTGGTTTATTATGACCGCTTAACAATGAAAAACTAAAAGAACAAGATTTCGGATATAAGTGGCTGAAATGTGTTTCCTCCGTAGGTTGGGTGGGCCATAGTGAGAGGGAGAGGAACTCAATCATCCAGTGGGAGCTTGAAGTGGAACCAATGGTCCTCTGTAATGAGTCATTTGAGGTTGTTTGGGCATCCAATCAAGATGCCTCCCATTAGAGATTTCCTGGGCACCTGCCTGTGAGAGCAGACTCTTGGACAGAACTCGCTGAGACCTTGTGGATTTGGAACACCTTGGGTGTTGGGATCCTGCTGATGAGCTGGATAATTTAAGTATGGAGAGGACAAGCAAAGTACAATATATTGATGGATATATACACATATTTAAACATAAATTACTTTTTGTGGGTGAAAAAATGTTTGCAAATTTCAATGGACAACTAATACTGCTGAACATTTAGAGCTAAGTTTGTCATCACATTCCCGTTGCCATGTAGACATTTCTTTTCAACAGACGGCAGTTAGGGACAAATGAGCACAGGCAGATTTCCACAGTAGTAATTTAGACAACGCACGAAGAAGGAATAATGTGAAAACTATGTAGGAACATGCATTAACACCATAGTTTCGAACACTCCAATACTGTTTGTGAAAGGGGAGTGTCACTGTTTCAGTTGCACTGAGATCTGGCTGATGTTGCTGCATTACACAACATTCTAAGCAGTCATTGTAGTGACGTTAAAGATATCATCTGCATCAACAGAAGCTTTGTTCGCCATATTGCATCACTCCTTATAAGTGTGTTTAGTTGGTCCCCCTGGTTGTGCTTTAAGGCCTCACTTGATATCACTGCAGGGTTGAAGCAAGAGTTTAAAGAGAAAAATGTCCTGGTTTGGAAGTGCAGTAGGAAAACAGTGGTTTTCTTTTGGAAAACGGCCACAGTGTGACACATTACTTTACAAGGGTCTTTTGAGAATGCTGTAATAGTTCTCACTCCATTTTCTTTTCTTTTTTTTGTTTGGAGAATTTGCTTAGAGACGAGAAAATGTTTAGAGCTGTTCTCTTGCTTAATATTTTGTCTCTCTCCCTTTGGATCTATGCCACCAAAAGCAATTTAACAATCACTTGTCTGTGCACAAATAATTTTATTTCGTTTGTAAAGTTCATACCGGTTAATGCTCGAAATGACTGGTGGAAGCAGCATTTGGTTTATTTACATAAAAAAAGCTGAAGCTACAATGAGAAACCCTTTAGTTTGTTAATACTGGCAAAATTTACCTTTCATATGAATAGTGCTAAAAGTCCAGAGAAGACATTTTGTATATTTTGCACATTTACCCATGACAGTTATGGGTTCCTCATCAGTATGATGTACATTATTTTTAATTTGTGGAATATTGCAAACAAAAATAAGTCATTTTTTGGTTTCTTTTTTTCTCTGTCCTGTTTCCATCTAAACTACAGATAGCCCGACTAGCATCTCAGGTGATTGGGATTTGTCCTGTAATCGGTGGGTTGCTGGTTCGAACCAGCCTCTCAGTTCTTGTCTTGTAGCTGTGATGCGTTACTTGCTTTGCCTGCTGGCTGTGGTCAGAGTCCAGTGGCTCTGATTGAATAGCAGATGTGCTTTTATCATCACTCTGCCCCAGATCAGCTGTGGCTACAATGTAGCTTTCCTTATCATTGTGTGAATGTGTGTATGAATGGGTGAACTGCTCTGAAATCATCTGACTTGATAAAGTGCTATGCAAATTCAGGCCATTTATCATCTTACCTGTGAAAATAGTTGGCACATTGTTGTGGTCTGCAACTTGGCCACCAGATGGCAGCGCACTGTCTGAACTGCTCATTTAACGCTTTAGCTTGTTTTTATTTACTTTATTTACTCAGGATCCAGGGGGCGCTGGTGCCCAACTTCAGTGGTGAGTGAAAAAAAAAAAGGGGTACACCGTGGACAGGTTTTCAGATCATCACGGGACAAACATCCCTAAGGGCAATTTAGAGAAACAAATAAATCTAAGATACAAACGTTTGGACTGTGTGAGCAACTCAGAGTACCTGAAGAGAACTTGGAGTGTAATTTCTACTAGAAATGTGGTAATGTAAAAATTTCCCTTGGTAACGCAACTCTTGAATCACCACGTTTGCCTGTGGCAATAGCTGTCATGCCTTGCAAGCTTGTTATGGCTAGAAGTTTTGCAGCACTCAAATTTTATATTTGCATTTATTAAGCCATTTAGTGTTTCTGAAATGAGACACATGCACAAGATTTCAGGATAGGGTTGTAAAATTCTGCTTTATAGCTTGATTCACTCTGAGTTCCTATCAACCTGAGTATCTGGTGAGATCTTCTAATTATTTCTCCTAACTTGGATCATCCAGACACCGATTTTTTTCATGCAGCTGAGCCACTGACTGAAATCCCACATTTAAAGAATTAGATCAGAAAAGTAATGAACAGTCAAATTCATAAGACATGTTTTCCAATTGCACTAGACTGAATGTGGCACCAATTTTCTAAAAATCTTGTAAACACAAAAAAATTGAATATCTGTGCTGATACTCTTGTCTTTGTGTCTTGCAGGTGTTTGAAAAGCTGAAAGACCACATGCTGATTCCTGTGTCCAATATGGAGAAAGTTAAAGTGGACGGGGCTCTCACATGCTGCTCTGTGCTCATCAGCAAGAATCCAAACATCTGAGCATGTTGAAAAGTGATCTTTCAGTGCATGCTAATCAAGCACTGCAGCTGGTATACAGCTTAATGTTGAACAAAAAGAGCAAGTTAGAGGAGAGATGAGCACTTTCAGTAATTTCTATTACATAAAATCTAAAGGGAACCATCAGGTCATCTCTCCAGTACACTGAAATTAGAATAAGACGAGTTAAAATGTGAGAGTAGTTTAGATGATAAACATAAAGCATCAGGTTACCAACATCTTTTTAAAGAAATCAGGATTGATAATCGAGCTATTTTGCCCTAAAATTTAAAACCGACACTGTTCAATATGTTAAAAGTGAACAACAGGACCAAAACAGCTGTCTCTTCTAATGTTAGATATTGTTTAAAATCAGTAGAGGGATGTATGTGCCATGTTGATTTACATCCTTGAACCTTATGAAGATTCATAGCTTATGTATTGACTAATCTGTGAATACCATTCAGTGTTTATGACTCACAGAGAAGCTCAATGAAATTAACACAGATTCAATAGATTCCTATTTTGTCATTGTAAGCTGAAATATTAATAACATTGTTCTGCAGATCTAAAAGAAGATGTGTATAGAGTTAGGCTATATTGTTTACATGCACCATTTTGACTGTGATTTACCTTTTGTGTGATCTTGTGCCTACATAGTGTGAGTAAACTTACATTTTTAAAGAAATGTATTCTGGACCAATATCAAAGAAACCAGTTCAACTAGAACTGTCACCTAAAGTTTCACTTTTATTACCCATTCACAGCAAAATTCTGACTGTTTCCATACACTTGGTGCTGAATCTAATTCTGAAAATACATAAATATGTTTAAAAATGACAATGTAGCAAAAAGCTTGAAAAGTCTTTTGGTATGATGATTGTAATCTTTTTTTTAAATCCATTCCTGTTTTAATGTTTAAATTTCTGCCCTTCAAAATCCATTAGCACTCTTACTTTTAATAACTTGCTTAAACAAATTGCTCGTTAAAATCCAGTTTGCTATCTAATACTACACAACCACCAACAGTTTCAGCATATTTGTTGCAAAAAAGAAAAGACTAATTAAAAAATACTGTACCAACCATGCATAGGTCATGAATGTAGTGCCTTGCATAAGAAATCACACACATTCAACTATGTTTTACATTTTAATCATGTTAAAACCACAGATATTGTATTTCACTTCATGTAATAGAACAACAGAAGTCTGATACCGCCAAATAGCAACTGCAGCAACCAACCGCCTTTAGAAGTAAACTACTTAGTTAATAGTGCCACGTTTGTGGGATTACATTTCAATATTAATGCAGTTGTTCCTTAAAGATCTGATATTAGACAAACAATCATGAAGACCAAAAAACACAATCATTGTGTGGTGGGATAAAATGCGGAGACGTTTACTCCAGGGTTAGATTATACAACCCTATGCCAACCTTTGAAAACCTCTTTTCTTAGTTGAACAAACCATTTCCACTTTGAAACAAAGTGTTGTCATCGTCATACTGTTAAGTTGCTTTTTATCAGCAGGAGCTGGTAAGAGATGATGGGAAATATGACCATAGTTTAAGGCAGGGCAATACTGGAATAAAAGCTGACTGAGATAGATATTCATGCATTGCTTTGTGGTAAAATATCACATAAAATACAAGGTACATACATTAACATTTGTGGTTTGACATGACAAAATGTAGAAAATACTTTTTAAGGCACTGTATGTTTTTATTGAAACCAACACAACCTTCCTTCCTACTTCTGCCAGTGCCTTTGTGGAAAATCAATGACTTTTCTCCCACTGAACGACTCTGAGGTTGCTGCACTTTCTCCAACATCATTAGTTCTGCCTGTGTTTTTGATTACACTGGATGTTTGTTATTCTTGTTTGGCAGTTTTTCCTTCAGAAACTGATGTATGCCATCCTGTCAGCACTCTCTGCAGCACAAAATTCAACAGGACCAAATGTGATTGCAGTCAGTTTTCAGAACCAGTTAACCACAGTCGTGTGATGAGCTTCCAGCAGAAGCCAACCTTATGTTGCTGCTGCTTAAGTAGCTTCATTTCCGTTGTTGGTGAATTCGTGTTTGAGGCCTGTAAACATGACAACACGATAAATACAAACACATGTTCTATAATAACCCTGCATGTCCATCACATCTGAGGCAGCTCTGGTTCTCGGTGTGATTGTCTGTGAAAGTTGAGGAAATGACATCAAGAGGTGACTCAACCTCCCCCCATAGACATTAGCGTATGGGCAAGTGGGCAGTGATGAAACATGGAAAGAATTCATGTCGGGAGGAAAAGCAGCTTGGGGAGTAAACACTGGCCCTTTTAAATTTTCTTCTTCTGTTGCCTGTCTCACTTTGAACACATTCTGTCTCCCACCTTTCTCCTAACGCCTCATGGACAACGCGGGGCTACTTTATCAATGTGACATCATACGCCTTGGCAGACGGTGCTGATCTGCTGCTGGTGTGATAGCAAACAGTAGTTGGACTGGATAGTTTTCTTCTGATGCCTTAGCTACAGTATAATGATCCTCCATACTTAGACTGTAATTCTGAACTAATTCAGCTAAATTGCAAAATTATCTAAGTTTGGGCTCAGATAAAAAAATATTTTAAAGCTGTTAAAACGTCAAACATGTAGGGTTTACATCCACTCCTAGTTGTTAAGGTGTTATTGTTCCATCTCAGGTGTTTTGGTTTTAATTCAAACTGTCGAACTCCTCTATACTTGAGCCTTTTCCTTTTATTTTATGAATAAATCAACATTAGCTTTCATCTGTGTTGTGAGTCATTTATTAACCTTAGAGTAGAAACTTCTTTTAAAACAAATAATGGCATCTCAATCCTCATATCTCATATGAGTGTGCAAAAAGTTAACAAGATCACAAGGCCTGAGAAAATGTGAGTTTATGTTTTTGGTCCAGATTCAGTCCGTGGTCCCTCGACGTCCCTCATTGTGGCTGCACACATCGGCATGTTGATGTGTGCTGCCACCTTGTGGTATTAAACAAGAACTACAGAACAAAGTACAAGGTCCCTGCGCAATGTGCACAATGTTTCATACTTTTCCAGATTTACGATTTACTTTATTTAAAACAGCGAAAATATACAGTACACATTAACCACAAGAGAAGAGATGCACTGTATGAGGTTATAGCACAAAGTCTAACTTTGCATTCCCCAAAACTGCCTGATACAATTAAAATACAATAATAAAACAACAACAAACAACATAAAAACACCTAGATTATTATTATTATATTACTTCTGTTTTATTTTTCTATACTTATCAAAGAATTTGCAAGATTTTTCTCTCTAAGTACCCTGACAGCCTTTAATTTTTAAAAAGAAATTTAAAATTTATTATTCTTAAACATTTACATGTTTATATTGTAAGTATTCAAGCTCTGAAGCAAGTAAGTAATGGATTACTAAACAGAACTACAAATAGTAAAAAAAAAATACAATTATACTGTCCCATACAACTGAATGTAAAGTTAGTTGCTAATACTTAAACTTAATGTTACATGAAAAATATAAGAACTGTTATATGTTCAGCATAATCCAATATACTCCAAAAATAACTGCATAAAAAAGAGCATTTATAACAGCACTTATTGTTACAACGGTTATAATAAACATTTCAAGCTTTTTTCTATATATCCGTAGTAATATAGCAATATTCCTTTTCATTTTTATTATCACCTTTCTAGTTTTTAATTCTTTTTCAAATGTAGATTTTACTGAAACTATATCCAGTAATCTATGTGAATTGATCACTTTTGTACAGAGAACTTAAGTTGGAGGCACACTTGTGTTGCATGTTTAGTCGAGGAAAAGGTTAGTATAAGGGTTACTTTTATCATGTCCAACATTGATGTTTTTATTCAAGCCATCTGTAGACTGAGACAAAGGTAGGTAAGAATGGTTAAAATAGTTGCTGCACGAACAAGGCTTAAGACAGTGGCATGTTGTAGAAAGGTTATCTCCTTTCTCAGGATCTTTTCCATCTTTAAATTGCTCATAGACATAACAGTTTTGCTTAAGGCAGAGAACGGACAGATCTTTGTTCAGAGTGACATAGTCTCTGAGGGTTTCGCTCCCAGAACTCCCATCTGCCTGTTTCTCAAAGGAAAAGCTTCCATCAGAGGAGAGGAAGTTGAGTTCTTCAGAAGGATTGTCAAGGACTGGAAGCTCATCAGACATGATCTCCACTACAGAGGAGGTTGTTTCTTCAAAACACAGCTTCGATGTGACTGGAGGATTCTGTAAGGTGAGTTCATTAATTCATGGTGAGTAACTCAGAATTTATTTAGTCATTCAGCTTTAAATGTATTAATTCTGTTAACATTTATTATACATTTCTACTTATTTTAGGATGAACTATGAACATTTGTTTTTTGTAGTGGTGAACATGTGGGGAGACAAAACAAGACGATCATTTGGGTTTTATTCCTCGAGGATTTTAACAAAATGAGAGCAATGTTAAATGAATTATGAGTTTTACAAAGTGGTGGACTTTTATTTAAAACATGTCTCACAGTGACAGCTGCTCTAGCAACATTTTTTTTATTTAGTGGAGCTTCTTCTTTCATAGAACATAGAATTTACTTGTATTTTTTTTCTGGGTTTCCCAGTTTCTTTCCTGGAAACATTAGGAGTTACTTTCTGGACTATTCAGTAAAGTATCGGAAATGTCTTACAAAGTAACTTATAAGCTGAAGGAAAGCAACCACTTTGTTTCATGAAATTTTCATAAAGGTGGATGGTAAGTTCTGGAAATGACTTAAGTTCTGGGAAAGTACACACTGTATTATTTTGTGCTACCATTTTGTTTTTATTTGTTGTTTTGTCTATGATTGCTTATGATTACTTTAAACTTTAAATCCTGCCACTAAATATTTTACCCATTTCTGCTGGTTGATGTCTGTCAGGAAGCCCTGAAGAACTTTTTCAAGGTTGGGCACTGGAGGCCAAAAGAGCAGCTTGAGCTTCCTAAAAAAAAAAGAACATAATGATGTTT
>NW_015116113.1:0-1889 GCF_001443285.1 Poecilia latipinna
TTTTCAAATGTTTAACATTTAAATGTAAGATTTTAAGGACCTGGTAAGTTTACTTTGTAAAAGTTCAAAGAACAATATTCACAATGGGGTATATGCCACGAGAGGTGGTGACGTATTTCCGTTTGAATTTTTGCCACATAGCTTGGTTCCGGGTCCTGCTTGCTCCTATTGTTTTTAGCCAAAGGTGCAAGGTCTGTACCATGAACAAGACGCAAAACTTTAAATATCCGTGAGCTACTGGTACAAAAATCGAGTTTTTTTGGTGTGCCGTTGTGTCCAGTAATTAGCCGGTACCATCCAGTGCTTAGTTTTTTTTTCATTTTCCTGCTGATATCAAGGCTAGAACCAAAACTTGCCACTACAGCTAACACATGGTTTGTAGCTGCCTGCTAATTCAAAGCTTGAGGATATTGAAGACCCAGCGTCAGAAATGGGAAGACGGGGGTTAAAAGGAAGCTGTTCACGCTTCGTTCAGTGGAATAATTTGTAGGAGGAAATCCACTGCTACGGGAACAGGCTGAAAACGGAGGCAGCGATTCGGCACAAGGTAAGTCAATACGTATGTTGATGCGTTTGTACGGAGTATGAAATTATTTTTTGGCAACTCCTTAGCTTTTGTTTATATGACAATTATATAAAATACATTTAACATGCAGTCGGAGAGCCCCTCCGATACCGAGCACGGTAATTTAAGAACAGCCGAGAGCAGCAACGCTTCTGCCCGATCCAAACCACACAAGTAGTCAGTCAGATTAATGTGCAAAACCTTCGCTTTACAGCCGTTTAAGTGGCACCGATCCACATGAAAAAACCCACAGAACAAAAGTTACAAATCACGTATTTTCCGAATCCCGAAAATATGACATCTACCTTTGCTGTTTCATAATTATAATCCACGTTAGAGTGAATTTTTCCCTTGGCTGCTATAATCTGTTGCTTTACCCAACGTAATTTCTCTTTTTTTTCCTCTGAGATTCTGCTTAGAAAATGAGGTTATGAAGTTACATCCTCCCGCTGCTTTTTGTTTTTAAAATGGTAAATTTAGGTTTGCCTCGACTTTTATAAACTAATGCGTCTTATATGCGTCATTTTTTGTATTACTGTTGGTACAGATATTAGGCGAACATTGTGCTTTGCCTGCTAGTAGTTTAAATTAATTTCAGCTGCACACTTTCAAAAGAGTATTCAGATTTTAACATGCATTTTCTAAGTAGTATTTTAGTTCACTCTTACTCAGTGACTTCAGTGTTGTTGCACCTCTGAAACATTTTTGCAGTTTCTTTGTGATACCAGAACTTTCACTTAAACATTTAATTTCCTGAGATATTGTCAATTTATTTTCAAGCAAAACTCTCAAAAACAGCTGATTATTTATTAGTTTTGATTATGTTGTGCAGCTAAATATGGACGCTTATTAGTTCTTTGTTTTTAATTTTTCAGGTTTGCATCGCAACACCTCTTGATGTGTTTCTGAGCCATGATCGCTGTGCCGATTACCTTTCCATTGGATCCAAGCACCTGGACCAGCTGATGGCGTCCATCAGTCCACAGTCTGCCGGATCATCACAACGTGGACTAACTTTTTTTTTTTTTTTTTTACAGTACTTGGTTTAACTATGATCTTGAAACTGGAGCACCAGATATGCAAAAATCTACCTACAAACTTTGTTGGCTACCCTGACACTGCAGTCATCCTGGGGCTGAGCCGGTCTTCCTTTCCTCCAGAGTGACGAGTTTTCATCACCAGTAAAGGCAAACAAGTCTGATGTCTGAGCTAGGAAGTATATTATATATTCACTGTTCATTTTGTTATCCTGTTTGTACCTACAATAAAATTGAATCTCATTTGTAATACTCTACATTTCACAAACCTTTTTTTCCCTTTTCTC
>NW_015116113.1:6917-8768 GCF_001443285.1 Poecilia latipinna
AGGTGGGATCTCCTTGTCATGCCAGTAACGTTGGAAGCCATCAGGACCATCAAGGTTAAATTTTTTCTCATCAGAGAAGACAACTTTCTTCCACCTTTCAATGTCCCATGTTTGGTGCACCCTTGCAAAGTCCAAACGGGCAATTTTGTGGCGTTGAAGAAGACGTGGCCTTTGAAGACGTTTTTTGTTTCTGAAGCCCTTCTCTCGCAGCCCCTTCTCTCCCGTCTGATGGTTATTGGGCTGCAGTCAGCACCAGTAATGGCCTTAATTTGGGTAGAGGATCGTCCCGTGTCTTGACGGACAGCCAATCGGATCCTGCGGCTCAGAGCTGGTGAAATTTTTTTGGGTCTACCACTTGACTTTTTTGTTCCATAACCCTCAGGATCATTTAAAAAATGCAAAATGACTGTCTTACTGCGTCCAACCTCAGCAGCGATGGCACGTTGTGAGAGGCCTTGCTTATGCAGCTCAACAACCACGTTCAAAGTCAGTGAGCTTTTTTGCTTTTGCCATCAGGAGGTCTTGACAGTGTAAAGACTTGACAGGAAGTGACATGGAATCCAGATTTTTGCACAGCTTTTGGCTTTTATAGACTATGGTCTTAAACTTTTGATCAGCTGAAAAAATCTTGTTTCAGTGTAAATGCAGTTTTCAGAAAATTCCCTGCTCAAAAGTTCTTGTCTCTTGCACTGATTTTTTCCTTTAACATTGTGAAGCTCTACTTAGAACCTTCTTAAGATCCAATAGTGCAAAATGCAAATTCTTGCAATTTTTTGACTGGTCTTAAGATTTTGATCAGGAGTGTATGATGGTAAATGGTAAATGGACTGAACTTATATGTATGCATGTATGTATATTTATAGTCATTATGGTGATGAATACAAACGATTTATGAACTTACCTTCGAAGCTGTTGTGAAGTTTTGACACATCCAGCTTAAATCATTTGTTGTTGGAGCGTTTCAGGACGTCTGAATAATTCTATAAGCATCATTAATAGTCCTGCAGCGACTGAGGAGCCACTGTTAACATAATGTTGCCTGTGCACCGGAACCATTCTATGTGGCAAAAAATGCGGAAGTGCTAAGACGGAAGTCTGTGGCATATAACCCATTGGGGTTGGGGTCACGTGACCGAGATCCGAGATTGTAGCACAGTGAATAACTCCGAGGACAGTGTCCGAAATTTCCTTTTAAAACCCTTGTAAAAGCTGTAAATAAGGCTCGGAAGATACGACACTGATATACGACACTGTGAAAGTGCGAAATTTTTTCAAGAAGACGCAAGACAGCCACCAAAACAACACTGAGTCCAACGTGCGATGAGGATGCTAGCATAGCTGAAGTGTTGGAAGAGCTAAAACCACTCCGGTCGGATTTTGGAGTCAAGCTGGATAGTATAGATGAAAGACTGACTGGAATGGGGAGCGCTATGGCTGCACTGGAGGCTAAAGTGTCTGAGGTAAAACAAGACCTATTAAATCGGGCGGTGTCCAGGTGTTCTGTCAGATCAGCATACGTTGTCAAATAGTCATACGCTTAGCTCAGACATGTATACGCTGTCATTACCATATGATTTTATTTAATCAGCAACATAGAATCATGACGTAGATCATCATACACTTTAACAGCTGTATGGCATGTCTGTCTTGACTACAGTTTCTATTTATATACTGTCTTGTTATTTTTCTCTGTTTTAATTTAAAGGGTTTTGTATATTTTTGGAACTAAACAAATGCAGGTTTGAATGGTGAGTGCGTGAGTGGTGCGTATAAGTATGTTTACAATGTTAAGTTTATTGTTTGTAAGTTTATGTACTAAAAAAGAAAAGTCTATATATATATATATATATA
>NW_015116113.1:12355-45268 GCF_001443285.1 Poecilia latipinna
AGGCACAGCCAAGATACTGGAGGAGAACCTGAAGCTCCCAGGCCTCTGGTAGAGGACCTGAGCTCAGAGGATGAGAGAGAGAGAGAGACCACCCGCGGAGGGTGAGAAGGGAATTTTATATATATATATATATATATATATATATATATATATATATATATATATATTCACAATTAGATTGTTTTGTTGCCATAGCAACAATCTGATTCTGTGAGTTTAATCTCTGAGTTTGAGATCTTTTTGTTCACAAATACATATTGGTAAACTGCAACAATAACTAATTGCTTTTTATGTTGGCCAATTAAACTACTCCCTGTCTCCCAGATTTCACTAAATCTAACACAGAAGCTGTTAGAGGTGCTGATGATTTTAGCAGGAAGAGGGACCCTTATGTCAAATTCTGCTCAAGGCCTCATGCAGCCTTGGACCAACCCTGCATGATGAGTTAAATTCGCTGCACTGCGCAGAGATGCGCAATAAACGGTAGATTTAATTTAACGCTTCTAATGTGGCTTTAGTAGCTCTTCCATTTCGTGTCTTTTAGCTTAGCGCTGAAGCTGATGCTAACTGCAGCATAGTTATCAACTGATGCAACTTATACTCTCTTAAAACTTAAAAAAATATATGAAAAGTATTTATTAGCCCACTTTGTCAATGGAATAACTACTTCCTTTATTACTTAAAAATAAAAGTCTGAAACAAAAAACAAAATATTAGTTTAATATCTAGGATAATAATAATAATAAAACGCTGACATGCTTACACTAAGTAGATCCTTTAAGAGAGAGGTTTTACTTTGACTAGAAATCCCACAGGAACATAATATTGACAGGTTTGGTTGCTCATCACCATCAACCTAACGGTTGTAAAAACATCTAATATTTCCACTTTGAAGAAAACCAGCAGGTTATTTGTTTTTCTGCACAGTGAGGTCAGAATTCCAGCTAATAAACTGATGGGGCCCATTTGGTGGGCCCCATCGGGTTTTAATAATTTATCAGGTTTTAATAATTTATCAGGACTGAATTTGATTAAATCAGTTCTACATGCAGGCAGATGTTTCTATGGTGTGTGAATTATAATGTATTAGGCTCGCCTTGCTAACTGTAGTTGGCACCAAAACAATTGCAGAACCTTCTGTACTCTGGTCAGCCCATCCGAGTCTAAATATTTCAAAAGATGACCAGGACAAGATCATTTTGGCTTCAAGCTGATTGCATGATTATAACCTCTGGTCCAAAATTAGCAGTCTTCTAGACGTTTACTGTTTTATGAAAGATCTGAACAATTCACCACCGTGTCTATAAGATGCCGAACTTCTCATTAATTTACAGGAAGTACAGCGTATGTACAAATGGCAGTCGGTTTAGGAATCTATTGGAAATCACAAACATTGACTGTAGATGTTCCCCGCAGCAACACATGCAGAGTGGCACCGTGTCGGCTTTCTAACACCAGAGATGGGTTTGAAGACATTGAACATCTACAGCGCCACCATCAAGTGGAGGGGTGAGAAAACAGGACGGCCTGTCAATGCAGCAGACAAACATCATCTAATCCTCCACCTTGGACTAGAAATATGGTGATGCATAAATCTGTACACACCAATTATCAATGCTGTTATGGCAGAAAGTGTTTGAGAGCCAGAGAAGACAGCTGTTCCTCCAGTCTGAACCTCCACCTTTTGTGGACTCTAGTTAGCAGCTAAAATGGAATCTACTCTTGAAGCACAATTGAGGTTTTGTGTTGTGACCCTGAGTCCTGAAAAATTTCATTTTTATTGATCCCTGTGGAGCAACGCTGTCCTCTCTTTTCGTCTTATAGATAGAGGTCAGTAACAAGGTCCAGCAAACGGACACTTCTCAAACACTGAGTGTAATTTGTGGTGTAGCTCAAGGCGGCTTTAGTGTGTGTTTGCCAGCACCAGACTTATGCTTTCACGTCAGATTGCAGCAACTATGAGGAAAGGCTGCTGACTCTTTATAAGTTAGCTTATGGAACAGAAGTATGTCTTTCAGACTTGGTGTTGTAGAAATTGCTCTCTATCGTCTGTTTTTTCCCATCTGACTGACTCCAGAACAAAGATATAAATCTATCCACTGAACTTTCAGGTTTCCACCTTCTTGTTCTTTCTTATTGCAAATTTTAGCGGTGCATTTTCTTTAACCCTTGGGACCTTGTGGTATTTTGAGAGGAAACGTGTCTGTGTCTCTACTGTTTGAATGCCAGTTTGTTACACTTATCTCGTCTTAATGTGTGTGTTTTAACATGTTGTACCTTATAAGGTACGAAGCTACCTTAGCATGTCATACAGTAGTTTTTCCAAAAGATACTACACTGTGAGGACCCACTACTCCGTATGCGGCCCAGGAGTACTGCTTTGGGGTTAGAGGTCAGGCTTCGGGCTAATGTGTGACTTAGGATAAGGCAATAAGTATGAAAATGACTGGAAGTCAAGTCCCTGTGAAGATAGAAGATATACTCTGTGTGTGTGTGTGTGTGTGTGTGTGTGTGTCTGAGAGCTTTGTGTGGCTATAGGGATGCAGCTAAAGCCTGTGGATGACAGACAGCTGGTCTCAGGGTTATATGAGGAAATATTACCGTCTGTTTGCTGGCTGGTGTCTGACGATTGTTCTTTGTCGACACTCGTCGCTTTCTTCTTCTACAGTAATGACCATCTTTTCCAGCTTTGGTTTCCCTCTAACTGCAACACATCTGTGACGGCACTGACCCGGCTAACCCTGAGCTCCGACTGCAGTAGCACACAACATCTACAAACAGGAGAACACGTTTTATTTTTGTGCAGCATCCTGCTGTAATGGCTCACATTGTACTTTGCTGTGTTGAGCTTTTGATGGTTAAATTGTCGGCGCTGTAAAAGCCACAGACTAGGCTTCCAAAAACATCACCTTACTTTTGGATTAGCTGTTTTAATTTTAGGCCTTAACAATCTACTGCAACGCTAAAAAAAAACAACAAAAAAACAATGAAAAGTTCTTATTGTCATGTTTATCATTATCACATAATTACCACAAAATATCTTAATAAAACTTTAAATCCATTTCGCCCAGCCTTTCTACTTCAACACTTCAACATGCTTGGTGTCCTGGGCGATACTCTTTCCATGAATCATTAATTTTTCCATGATTTCTGTTCATTATTTCTATTTACAACAGGAAGCTCACCTTCCATAAACCTGCAAACATACGATGTCTGCTAAGTTGGCTGTTCATTTTCTTGACCTCGATTGCAGCCTGAAAACAGCGATTTCGTCATCATGCTGCCATATTTTCATTAGGCCTTTGCTTCCAGCTTCTGGCTTCATTGCTGTCAGAAGAAAGTCAAATTATTTAGGAGGAGGCGGTGAGCCGGGGGGAATAAAAAGAACTGCACAGAAGCTGTCTTGTTTGAAAGAAAATGCACATGGCATCTGATTAGGCACATAAATAATTTATAGTTGCTTCATTTATGGGCCACGTCTCAACAAGAAGGTATCGCTCGCCAATTAATATTCCCTCTTTGCCCTCTCTTTCTGAGAGGACCGGGCTCGACGTGCAGCCAGCTGCCAGCGAAGCGCTGTGGAAATGCAAGCAAAGGAGAAGGAATTAGAGAGCGTGTTCATTACTGGAAATGCAAATGAAAGTGTCCCAGAGTTTAATAGCTGTCACTGTCTGTGCGGGTGCCAGTATGCCAGTCAGGTAAATCTGCTCATATATTGTAACCACAGTCTATGTCAGAGGCATGTCAGCTGAAATGCTGAGCTGCAGATAATAAGACATGAAGGAAACAGTAATTATTTTATAAGGAAACATAATCTTGATTATTGTTGTAGGAAGAGATTTATAGGCTTGTAGAATGAGTTTTTGATGGATCTGGAATCTAAAAATATATATTTTTTTATGTGCTTAATGACATCCTGACTCATCCATACTCCTCATTAACAAAAAGCTTTTCTGTTTTTGAAATTCATTTTCTACTTATGGAGCAACACCTTGCATAGCCATAACCGTCTTTCTAATGTCAGAGTTTTTATATCCTGCTCTTGCTCATTTTTCCAGTTTTCTTTCACTAAGCCTAACTCATCCATCAGCTTTTCTCTGCTGATGGATGAGATAGCGTCCATTTGCATCTTCTGTTTAAAATTCATCTCAACCATGGTGCAAGACTGATACAACATAAATTCAGTTTGAGGTAAATTACAATGAGACAAAAACAGGAACCTGGCATGAGAGTCTGACTGTTTAATAACTTGTGATCTGGTGGTATTAAATATTAAAGATGATCACATGTACAGTTATGTTCATAATAGCAGTGTGTTTAAAAAGGTGAGTAAACCTCAAAATTCTTCAAATTGTATTTTAATGAACACAAATACATTGGGGACACTACACATTCTATTTCAAAGCAAAAATGTAGAAAAAGTAATTGAATATTACAATATTTTAATATTCAATATTTTTGAACATTATATTTTAAGAAATACAATATTAAAAATGTTGACATCTTTCTTTACAAACTCAAAAATAAACTAAGAAATGCTGGAAAATTAATCTTTCCTGAGAATCATAAATTAATATTTAGTTGCATAACCACGGTTTCTGGTAACTGCTTCACATCTGTGGTACATGGGGTCAACCAACTTCTGGCACCGGTCAACAGGTATTGAAGCCCAGGACAACTGTACTGTTACACAATTCCTCTGTATTTCTTGGTTTTGCCTCATGAACAGCATTTTTTATGTCAGCCTACCAGTTTTTTATGGGATGATGGTCCGGGTATTGTGCTGGGCACTCCATTACTTTCTGTTTGTCTGTTGTCTCTGTGTCATGGAACCATGATTTTGCTTGTTTGTTGGTGTGTTTGTCTTGTTGAAACAAACATTTCAAGGGCATTTCCTCTTCAGGATACGGCAATATGACTTCTTCTAGTATTCTGGTGTACTCAAACTGATCCATGATCCCTGGTATCCAATAAATAGGACCGACACCATAGTATGACAAACCTCCCCATATCATGATGCTTGAACCACCATGCTTTATTGTCTTCACTGTGTATTGTGGCTTGAATTCAGAGTTTGCAGGATGCCTGAGAAACTGTCTGTGGAACCAAAAGGAACAATTTTACTTTCATCAGTCCACAAAATATTACGGTATTTCTGTTTAGGCCAATCAATATGTTCTTTGGCAAATTGTAGTTGCTTTCAGCATGTCTTTTTTTTTTAACAATGGGACGTTGTGGGGGTTTCTTGCTGGTAGCTTGGCTTCACATAGACATCATCTGATTGTTGCAGTACTCACAGATACCATTTTAGCTGAACAGCCTATCATTTTCTGCACTTTTTTATAGGTTTTCCCCTCTTTAATTAATTTTTTGATCACAGAACGCTCTTCTTCTGAACAATGTCTTGAATGACCCATGTTACTCTTTTTTTTTCAAGAACAAATGCACATCCAGCTTATACAGCGTCAGTTGCCCTGATCCTTAAATAAGGGTCACCTGTTTAACACCTGTTTTCACATAATCAATGACTTCACTAATTGAACTCAGTACTGCTATTTTTTGAACATCCCTTTTTCAGTAAATGATTCAGTTTCACAGAATCAGCAGCATGCATATCGTGCCTGTTGGTTTTCTATACCTTTACTAAACCTTCTAGAAACTTAAGTACTTGCAGTGTAGAAGTTGAAATTCAAACAAAAACTGTGGTTTATCTTGCTAGTGATGTGGGACTGCTATTATTTTGAACAGAACTGTACTAATTTGTTTTACTTGGAAAAATAAAAATACTACTAACATTCTGGTCATGAGACAACAGTATTTGATATTCACGAGATTACATGCGATGGTTGCTGTGGTTTTTAAGAAACTCCAGAATTTTTTGTTTTCATAAATAACTACTTTATTAAATCTGTAATCTGTTTTAAATAGTTAAAATCAGGTTTGAGCAGGTCTTTACTCTTATGTTTTAAGAAAGAAGCCTCAAATTATTTTCATATTCTCCCAGTTTTAGAAAAATACAGCTAAAGTTTGATCAGTAAGAAGCTACGACTACACGAAACATTTCAATACTTATTTGTCAGTTTCTTTTTATCTGTACATTTTGGTTGCAAATGTCCAATCTGCAACCAAAAACCATTTTAGAAGTAGTGACTGCTTCTTCAGTTACCAAGTGTCAGTCCCTCAAGAACTGCTTCCTTTTTAACTTCAAAATAAGAAGTTAGAAAGGAAGACTACAGTCTCTGGTAGGTTGAGTGGAGATCGGCTATGAACAGTCCTTTTCAATCCTGATTAAATCTCTCCACTGTTGTCTTCAAACCTGTAGCTTCAAAAAAGCCAACATGTTTGTGTTGGTCTACCTGACAGCTAAAATAGAACAACTTGTGAGCAGGTGAATCCATGAACACTGGACTGCAAACAGGCGGGAGTGGTGGGAGATCAGCCGGACAAATTAGGATGTTTTCACATCCAGTAGACTTGGTTTGATTGGGGGCCAAATTGCAACATTAGTTGCATTTTCAACTGGTATTGTGTCAAATGATCCAAGCTAGTTGAAAAACCTGTTCCCCTCCTTGCCTGTTGCGGCACTGCACCAGGAGCCACTGAAGGAAACAAAACAAAGAAAACTTCTGAAAGAGAGTGAGCTGCATTTCCGTCACAAAATGGAAACAGAAATGGAGATAAGATCTCAGCGGTTAGAGATTTTCTCTTTTGGCTTTGGCAAAACACCAGAAGCTATTTCTCCTGTTTTGGTTGCATTTACCCAGAATACCCTGTGCTGTTGTTCACTTCCTGCTTTTGGAGCTATCCGTTTGGTGTTCATATGCGCATTCGAACCTCACCAGAGTTCACTTCAACTGAACCCAGAGTGAGGTTTGTAGCTGAACCAGAGTTTGATTCTTTAGTCCGTATCAGAGTTAAATTCATTCACACTTCCCCAATCAACCAGACTTTCTAGACAGACAAACTAGAGTTTGATTAAAGTGGACCAAGCTAGGAACTATTGCCATACATAAAAATGTTAACACTGAGCGGATGCTAACAGTGAGTACGTAAAACATTCAAATGAAGGAAATCTGACAATCGGAAAAAAAAGTGTTGCTTGTCAATTTATTCAGAGGAAATCATTTCTCCTTCTGTACATCTGTCTTCTGCTTTCGCTCCTGATAGCAGCTGATAATGATTCTCCCTCCACCTTCTCTGTGTGACCTGGCTAGTGCAGCTTGGCTGACTGTTGATGGCAGATGGCGGTTTTGGCCTGAGATTGACATCTGTATCACCCTGGGCTCCCTGCGCCTGTCCGTTCCAGTGTAAAGGCTGTCAGAGCCAGCCTCTCTTGGTCTGATTCTCTGCTCCTAGCCATCCTGTGGCGCTACCACAATTGGGTCCATATGCTAGCCACATGGAGAAGTGTCCCTCTCTGCTAGCTCTGCATGCAGCAGCCAGGCTCCCAGGTTGCTCTCCTCCTCCCTGCTTCTCTTCCTGTCAGTCCGCCTTTTGCCATTTCTTTCATTAATTTTCTGTCTGTGCTAGTCCACTAGAATAATTTCCTTACATGGCTATTAATGGACAAATGTCAGTGCCGAAGAGTGAGTAAACAGGGCGAGGCAGCCAAGCGGAGAGGATATTACATTCTGTAATCACTGTTGTTGCAGGTTAGAAAATCAGAGGCGTTTAATAGGAACTTATTTCTGCCTGAATTAGTTCCTGTTCATTTAGAAGGCCAATGGGAAGTGAAGGTGGGAGGTCAATAGACAGCAGTCTTGGGTCCATTAGCACTTCTGCTGCAGGAGACAACAGGAATATTAAAATGATCTTCTACCAACGGACAGGGCCCGGTTCAGGCCTGAGGCAAAGAGCTTGGTCAGCATGAGCTGGAAACAGGTCAGCTGTAGGTTGGCTGATGTGAGCTGAAGATGCCACTTCCTCTCTGGACGGCCAGGCAGTGTTAGCAGGATGGACAGATCAGGCTTCTCTATATTATTCTGCTGCTAAACGACACAAACAGCAGCTTAGGAGGACAGAAGGATTGCAAGTCCTGAATGATTGAGGAAATATTCTGGGTTGGAACTCACTTGTAACAGAATCGCATTGAACAGCAGGTGACAGCCAGCGCTGAGCAGAGAGTGGCAGTGAGTCAGTGTGAGGAGCCCAGCAGCGTGCCGACCCGGCTCGTCTGACTGTCATGGAAAACATCACAGAGAAGCGTAGCGTCACTGAGCCAACATGGAGGCCAGATCTGCTCAGATATCATGTCTTCTTCATAAAATATGTCCGACTGGATGGAACCAAACCCATGAGGTGTATTTAAATCTCACAGACATTTTGATGAAGGAAACAGAACCTGGAGGCTGATGTTGTCAGTAACATTCAGCTTTAGTAACTGTTCACTCATGTTGTGGAGCTTTTTGTTCTCACAGATCAAAATTTTATTGATCAATCTCTTCCAGACACATCAGTGTGAAAATTAAACCATGACGAAAGGAGAAAATGATTCCCCACAAGTTAACAAATACTATAATAATTTATTTTGTTCAAATTCAGATTTTCTTCAGATAAATTTCAACAAAAAAAAATCTAATCTATTACTAGAGCTGGATCTGATTAATTTTAATGTCGATGTGTAAAGGTAATTATCTTTGAGGTCTTATTATAATGAGGTCAGATTTCTGTGAGATCATTTTAATTAAGAAAATACAACAAAAATTAATTTTCTTTGAGAAAGCTTTCTTTCTTTTTAGATGTATCTGTCTTACTGGGGGAAAAAAAGCAAAATGACTGAATCTGGCAAAAGTCTACTTTATTTGTTACATTATTTATTATGTTCAGACTTTTCCACTTATCTGAAGTTATATTGAGTGTAACTGAACCATCCATCTATTTTCTGTCTTTGCTTCATTTCTGTGGCTTTGGTCAGCTATAGGGTCATGAGGTTAATAATGCATCAGAGTAATTCAGAAACACAAATTAAGAAAAGTTAAGTAAGAAAAAATCTTGTTAATAAATATTGTGCTTTTTATTTATTTAGACATACACGAAAACAGACCGGCTATAGAAAGATGTTTTCATAGTAAATAACCTTTTCTACCATTAGTTTCTTCATAAACTAAAAATGAGTGTGACAGGATGGTGTCTGGTTTGTTTTAAACATGTTTGTCGTCATACACAGCTGACTGACGGCGAGCGTTATTACATAACTTTAGTCAGAACTACTGCATGGAAAAGCATCAGGAGTTTAGCCAGCTGCAGTCATCAGACCCAGCTGATCACTGGCAGCAGGAGGAACATTTGAGTCTCACATGAAACAAATCCAGTTATTTTCCCACATTAACCATCAGACACAGCTAGAAACCCTGAGCAATTAGTTGGGGAGGGGCATCATCGCCATGTGACATGACTCACATACACTGACTTAATGTCAGGACGTTGACTGGTTCAGCAAACTGACAGATCATTAAAGGGAAACCGCTGGAGTCTGACAGAAATAATGCACGTTTCTGTGTGTGCGTGTGTGTGTGTTTATAGCAAAACAATAATGGCTAAACACACTCACAGTCTTAAAAAAAAGTCTTATTCTCCAGTTTTGCATTTTTTTTAAAACTTTTATATTGAATCAAAGCCCATAAAGATCACAATGATTTTTCTTGTGGTCTAAAATTTTTTCCTTTGTAGCCCAGTCAGTTTAATGTCCATGTTACATTTCAGTTTCAGTTCCTTACTCATGCAGTTAGTTAGAAGTGAACATTTATCGTAACATTTATCGTGAAAAACTTCTTACAAGAATTTTGATTATTGTTATGTCAATAAATTTCAATTAATTATACCAAAGAAGAAACAGAAATGACAGTATGATCAGAAATGTTGTTTTTACCATTTTTTCCATGAGAGTATCAATAAATATCAGTAAAATATGATTAAATGTAGTTACTGTGTGCAGCTGTTAAAAATGGTAATGTTTTTCCAGAGTTTGTGTTTCTGGCATCATGAATGCTGTAACATACAGTTACCTAATTAAAATGCAATTAAATAGTTTTTTTAGTCATCATTTTTATCGTTATCATAATAGCGATAAAAATGATTGTGATATAATTGTAAATCCATATTTCCAAGCCCTAACCAGGCTCTCTGATATCTATCCCTTCTCCATCAGCCAGCCTGTTGTTTTCCTTTTTATGGGAGTTTATCAGAGAGCAAAGGTTAATGTGTTTAGTCACACACAGCTGTGCAGAGCGCTGGCCTCCATGTTGGTGATTGAATGCTGCTCAACTTGAAGGCCTGAGGAGTGGGAAGTCTGGGAATCTGCTGGACGGCACAATGAAGTCTGACTTATGATGATTGGAGTTAATACCACAGAGAGACATCTGGCCCACCTGTTAGTGTTGTGCCGCCATGGCCCACTGAGTAGCAGAGCATTGGCTTCCCGCCGCTTTGCTCTGTTGCACGGCTCGATGCACATGAAGAACTCAACATGGCCTTCTGATGTCCTTTAGCAGTCGGATACGCAATTCATAAAAGAAATTAGACCAAGTGATGTTATGTTGGGCAACAGACCCATAAAAACCCAGGAAATGGCTGTTAATGGCCTCTGCATGCTCTAGTAAATGTAGTTAAACCTGATTTGTTATGATCTATATATATATTCTGTGTCGTAAAGCACAAAACGACAGAACAGTTCACTGTCTTTGAAATGAGTGGAGCCGAGCAGAGGAGTGGTCCAAATCTGTTCTAAAATTTTCACAGACTTCATCCTTTTCATTAACATCATTAAAATGCTTGTTTACAATGGACAGTGGGAAAGAATAATCTCTAATGCCATTAGTGATGGCAGCAACTCACTTTTGATAGCGCCCGCTTTGAAAAAAGGACGGCATCCCACTCTAATGGGTGGCGGTGCATTCACTGACGTCTCTTTTCTGTTTTTAACCCTCTCACATGATACTGCTGTAAGGATTCAACAGCAGAGCAGGATCTTTACTATGCATTATTCAACATTACAAACTGATTCACAATAGTAAATATGTTTATTTTTACAACATCTACTCCAGGAAATTTGTCTCAATATTTAAATTGGACAAAAACTTTTTTAGGTTCTAATTCATTAACATTGACATGGATTGATAAAGTTTCTCTATTGAAACATCCAGATTTTATAGAACATAACATTAATAAAACCATGTAGTTTTCAATCTTAAGACAAAAAATTACCTCGTAAAGAAACTCCTTTCATTAAACTAACACTAGTTTTTATTTATTACCTTTACATTTAAAACTTTGCTAAATTCTTCATCATTTTTAATGAAAGCTTTTGGAGCCACACTGGAGGGTCTGAAGTGGCCACACTGGTGTCCCTGGAGCTGGAGGTTGGAGACCCCTCCCTGTGTTTGACTAAAGACATTGATCCATTCATTTTCTATACACCCTTGTCCCTAATGGGGTCAGGGGGGTTGCTGGTGCCTATCTCCAGCTAACGTTCCGGGCAAGAGGCAGGGTCACCCTGGACAGGTCGCCAGTCTGTCACAGGGCAACACAGAAACAGACAGGACAAACAACAATGCACACACTCACACCGAGGGACAATTTCGATAGACCAATTAACCTGACAGTCATGTTTTTGGACTGTGGGAGGAAACCGGAGTACCCAGAGAGAACCCACCATGCACAGGGAGAACATGCAAACTCCATGCAGAAAGACCCCAGACTGGGTATCATTCTTGCTGCAAGGCAACAGCTCTACCAACTGCACCACTGTGCAGCTCTAAAGAAGTTAATCATTCATTCTTTTTTGCAAAATAGAACATATTTTATCTGATTTAGCGTTATATTTTGACTATGCCATCATACTCAGCTCCTTCAGACTTCAGCAGCAATTGGCAAACACCTGGTGGAACTGCTGAGCTCAATATAGGAGCTACTGCTCAGAGCAATGCAGTTTAAGTTTCATCATTAAAGGGTTAAGAGAGGAGCCATTTTGGGATGATTTCCTGGATGCGGATCTTCAGAAAGAACAGGAGTTTTTAAAGAAACAGAGACCCAATTTCAAGGTGTTAAATTACAAAGTCAAATTTCCTTTAAGTCACAATTTTATATAAAGCATTTTTAAGTTAACATAATTAGTTGCTTGTGTCTGTGAAGCACATGATACCAGCCCTTTAAAAAGCCTTAGCCTGTTGAAGAAGGCTGATTCTGTTCTGGGGACAACTGTGGAAACTTTAGAGATGATTCTTCTTAAACTGAAGAACTTTATGAACAACCTGGCATCCTCTTTTTAGACCACTGTAAAATAACAGTCTTCAGTCAGAAGCTTCTTTAGAGCTGCTACTCACAGCTATCATCATCTGTATCACAACTCTTTGAAAAGGCTTGAGTAATAAAAACTCCAACAGCATTTAATATTACATTGGAATTAACAAAATATAGTTGAATTAATAGTTATCCTATTAGCAGACTTTTTCTCCTTTTCTGCTCCTGCAGAGCACATCGCACTAAGATAAAAAAAAACATGTATAATTTTCCTTCCACTTGATATTTCTGCATTACTTTTGCCAATCTATCACATAAAGTCACAATAAACTAAAATGAATGATCCTGTAGAAAAAAGTGGGACATTTTGCTCTTTCAAAATAACTTCAGTAACGTTTTTTGTCATGAAATTTCTTCCAGACTACGTAACGCTTTTTTTTTTTTTTTTCTGACATTCATCCAGCGAGTGTGTACTCACCTTTGCAGTTTTTTGCAAGCTACTGGCGGTTCTGAAAGGTGCTGATGTAAATTTGCTATTCAGGGTGCTGATTACTGCCGGCAGAAGGAGTAGCTCCGAGATTTTATGTGACCACAGCATTCAGAGAAAATGGCCTGATAAAATTCACCTGGTATAACAAAAGAGGAAGATTTGGAACATGTTTTTATTTTAGGGAGCGGTATAGATCCTGCATTGAAAAACAATCCAAATAGCTCGTTACTCCTAACTCTGCACAGAAAATGCAAAAGAAAAGTTAAATTTCCTCCCTTTTGATGCTGTGAAGTAAATCTCAGTGGAACTATTTTCATTTTTCATTTATCTTCAACTTATCATTTAAACTGTTATGGGAAAATCCCGTCATTCTGCGAAGGCAACTTCTGTTTTCTGTGAAGAATGCTGGCCAGCTTCTCACACACACACACACACACACACACACACACACACACACACACACACACACACACGCACGCACGCACACAGAGCAACCGTTGATTGAAGCATAACTGCCAATCAGTTATTGAACAGGACAAATTTCACACACACATACGCGCATACACACATACATACACACATACACACACGCATGTGCTCCGGCACACAGATATCTCTCCTGCCAGACCATTAAACAAGAAAGCAGCTCCTTTGGCTCCCTTAATGGAAATTGCTATTTCAAAGCGTTCAGAAAGAGATGTTAACCTTCTGGTATACTTGTGGCATTAAAAATGGATCAAAGCAGCTGAGCTTTGATGTCAATGGAAGATTTTATTTGGGTCATGGCAGCAGGGAGAGGCGAGTGTCTCTTCACTGCCCTCTGCTGGGAGAAGCTGCTCATTGTTTCTAATTTAACATGATTGATGTTGCTTTTTCCTCTGCTCTGTGTTGTCATTGCTTCATGCATTTGTTGAGTATTTAAAACACAGAGAGATTAAAAAAAAGCTTCAGAAAGAGCAGATGGTTATTTTTTGCTTCTCACTCATCAATCAGATTGTTTTGCAACATGAGAGCTGATAACTGCCTGCTCAAATTGTGTTGGAATAGAGCTGAGATACTCCTCTGATTGGATGGAGGGGTGTTGAACTTTCGACCCCTAGGGGCAGGCGCAGGCTAACCCCCCTGCCCCCACTCCACCAAGCTCAACGTGAGCCTGGGAACAAACACACTGTCAAAGAGATAAATGAGTGTGCAACACGACAGCCTAAATGTTACTGTGATGCCTCCATGTTGAGACCGTGGGCTTCAGGCAGACAGAGAGCCGCTGACAGTAAGAGCTGCGGATCTTCCTTGAGATGGTGATTGTGTTCAGGTTAGCGCTGCTGTGTGGATGTGTGTTTAATGTGTGTGAGCCATCGGTGGGGTCGGGAGGGGGGCTGAAAGGAAGAAAGCACATAAATAATTGATGACTGATGCCGCCTTGCATCTGTGCTTGCTGTTGTGGAGTTTCTTTAAACTAGCAGGGTCGTATTATGCTATGATGTAAACACAAAAATATAATGCTTCTGGAAAGTTTACATCTTCTCAAAACATATTTTCTGACTGGCGGTTCAAACAAGTGGACAGATCTTCTAAATGCTGGTCATTTAGAAGAAGAAGAGACTTTTTTGGTTTGTTTTGGCTCCAACTTTCACTTAGAACCTGTAAATAAACCTTTTCCTTAAGCCACATGGGACCAGTTTATGCTTTGTGCCAGCATTTTCATGAACGATCATAAAAATATGAAATCATACATTATTTTATTAGTTTATATGCTATTAATTGAAAATGTATTATGATTTTCATTTGTTTTGGTTCTGATCAAATGACAAATTATTCCAAGTTTCTTTATAGTAGACTGAGCAAAATGTAGAAAATAACTTTAATTTTAAAATAACTTGAACTTTTTGTTGAAAAGGTGTCCAACACATTGGGATACAAGTTGACCACTGGTTGGTATAAAATGGCCGCTGCCAGTAGATGCCACCATTTCATTTTCCAGTTTGACCAATGCTATGTCACAGAATAGCAACGTTTTGTTGAACAACAACCAGAACTGATCATTAGACAATTCTTCAATCAACTCGGATCACTGGCAGATTAATGGCTTAATGTTAATTTAAGTGGGAAAGAAGAATCTATTCACTGAGCGAAGGCTGAAAAGATTTCCAAAGGTTAATTAGTAGAATATTGGTTTGCAAGTGTGAAACAGATGCAGAGTTTCTCCGTTTTTTGTTTTGTTTGTTTTGTCTAAGGGGGTCACAAACAAGTGGGTTTGGGCTATTTGGAGTTTCTATACATGACTGACTTAATGTATTTAGCCCTCTCCTTTTGGCAGACCCTTTATTTTTCTCAGTTTGCCTCATTAAGACTTTGTGAAAATTCTCCAGCTTGTGTGGACGACGCTCTCTTCTGATGAGACTCCAAAGTAACAGAGGAGTTGGTTGACGTCTCCCAAGTCTTTGGCTGTCTTCTGCTTTGTTGCTGCCGTGTTGTCGGTTTGCCCAGACCCTCCTCTCTTTGACGAGACTCGAGTATACTCCTCCCAAAATCCTTTATCCTCGTTTGTTTTTTTTATTCCCTCACTCAACTCTGGCTCCCAACACCTCCCCTCCCTCTGCCTTTGTTAAAGACAGCCCCTCATACACTCCCCTATCCCTCGCTCTCTCTCATGCGCTGTCTCTCTCGCTCTCTCATTATGCGCTCATCCATTCCGCTGGCTGTGGGCTGAGAAGCCAACGTTCTACTCCGGAAGCGAGTGTTTGGGAAGCCCAGCGATATGCCACTGCTGTTTTCCCCACAAAAACAGGAAGAAAAAAAAAGGTGGACCAAAGTGTCAGGATCAGCTTTTCCTTCTTCCACCACTCCTCCTTCCTGCTCACTTGCAGCCTGTCTCTTTTTGTCCGCTGACTTCTCTCATTCATTCACTCCCTGCCGCTCTGGCTGGCCGACCGAGCGTGCTGACACCGGGACCGCTACCTGCTGCCTTAGGGATTTGACAGCGCTCCGGGAACCTGCTGCCTAGTTTGTCGTTTTTACGGCCAGTGAATGGTGGATGTACCTCATGGATGAACTGGAGTATACAACGGACTGGATGAGGGAGTAAATGTTGGATACCTGAGGATGAGCGTTTCTTTCCTGACCTTACCAGAACAAATGGAGAATGAAGGATTTTCTTGACCAATTTTCACTCTATCAGACTCAATCTATATCAGTCACTGAGTTTCTTCAGTCTTTATTTTGTTGCACATCAGAAGCAGTGTCAGCTGTGGACCGTCCGGTTGAGTGGGACTGCTCACCTATCTTAACTTTTCCCCCCTCTGTGACACTTCCTCTGAACTGCTTTTGGCCTCAGTAGGGCCGGTAGGGCTGCAGGGGAAGGTGGCAGTGGCTTACCCCCCCATAAGACCAGCTCGAAATAAAAGTGCACTGAACCATAGAGCAGTCACCGACGCATTGGAAAAACAAGTCTTTTCCTTGCTCCTGGGAGCATAGTGTTCCTAGTAAAATATTCAGACGCTTCCCAGCCAACCACCTCAGCAGATATAAACTTGTTCCAGTTAGGATGTCAGCATTGGAGGGATTTTTGTGCTTGACCATCAACCAAAGAAGCCAGTCTGTTGGAAGCAAAGAGTTGTTTGTAAGATAAAAAAAAGGAGCATCAAACGACATCCACAGGGAACTTGGAAAGCCACCCCCGCTTTGAGAAATACTTTTGACCCATGCGAAGGATCTTGTTTTGGTCTGGAAGTTTTTTGAAGGACCCCCTGACCTCTTTAACAATCAACTAATTACGAGTCAGGGTCACAGAGAGGAAAGGACGAGATTCTTTTTGTGGATTTACCATCGACCTGGGGTGGAAAGTTTACATGTGGATATCTGACAATCCTAAACACCCACATACCTAACACATACACATTTCTATCTTATAGATCCATGCCAACAGCTTTGTAACACAAATTGCAAAGTACATTATCACCACCTACTTAAATCTACACACGTCTGTGCTGTAAGTATATACGGATAGTTGCACATTAAATTCCCATTAGTTTGGGTGTTTGCCATAGGGGATAGAGGGAATGGAGGTCATTCGGACAGGTGGGGTGCTGTATGAGTCGCCGCTTACACTGTCTGTCCTTTAGCCCCAAATGGATGTTATTATCTGTGCAAAATGTGCCGCTCGCAATCCGCTAAAAGCTTTCCGCTGCAATTCTCCGACAGAAACAGTCACCGGGTCCCTGTGACAGTGCACGGTTGGAACCGCAGCTGAGACTGCATCCATTACTCATCTTCTTTTGTTTTTTTTGAGTTTTGTTTTCGTTGTCTTCCACTCTCACTCCACCGCCATTATTTTTTCCAACGGGTCCCTGGGCGCCCCCCGGCGCTCTCCTCGGCCCATCGTCTCCCCCGCCCTGGAGGGGAGGGGGTCGCTGGAGTGGAGCATGAGCGGCTGCCACTATCCTTCGCCGGCGCCGGAGCGGGAGCGCAGGTACCAGCACAAAGTGTCGCTGGTGGTGCGCTACTTTATGATCCCCTGCAACATCTGCCTAATCCTGCTGGCCACTTCCACGCTGGGCTTCGCCGTTCTGCTGTTCCTCAATAACTGTACGTTTGCTCACCTCAAGCACACACTTTTTGACTCTGTTTTTGTGCTGTTTTCCTCTGAGTTTTCAGCCACTACAACGGTTTCTCTCTCTGGAAACATAATCCATAACAATCAGAAATGTTGTGTTTTCTCTTGGTTTATGTGACATCGTTCTTACATTGAATGTTCTTGTTGAGGCAAAACCCCGAACAAAACCTTGCATACCACACATCTCAAAGCCTTATCTACCCTTGAAATAGGAACATCAGATCAGTAAAAGTCAAAGTCCACCTTTCCTTGACTCTGGCTTCGCAGACTACTCTGTATCTCTGCTCTAAAGCTCTGACATTTACTTTGAACTGTGAGGTATTTCATGCAGATTAAAAGCCTTTGGTGGCTCAGTAAAAATAATTTTTTTGGTTAGGAAAAACCCAATCTTGCGTCTCTTCTCACTGCAAACACATCTTTCCGATGTATAATAAGAAAGGAGTAGCTCATTAGCTGCCAGTGAAAGTGTTTTTGGAGAGGATTCTGTCAAATGGTTCTGAATGTGAAGATAATTTATTTCATTTATATCTTTCATTTATAGTTACAGCCTGAATACTTGAATCACATATTCACAGGTCCTGTATACAAGTCACTTCTGACAGTTTTTTACTGAGTGAAAAGTATTGATTTATACTTAGGTTAAGTACAAATCAGCAGTTTGTTAAAATACAGTAAATGCAAAAGCTACCTTTTTGGTGGAATAATTCACTCTACTTCTCTTTTACACGCTCTGTTTCAGTACAGCAAGTTCAAACTGTGCAAAAGGTGAAATCTCCTTAACTCTCCAAAGTGGGGCTATTACTTATGCAAGATTTGCACCTCCTAATCACCAGCAGATTACATTAGGTAACTAAATTTGATCACTAAGTACCGCTGTGATAATGTTAGAAATGGTGGTTAATGTGGGCTGAAATGCTGTTTGAGTTACATTTCTTTAGCGATGTCATGAAATGTGTGGTTGTTGGTGGTGAGGAGAGACGCTGAGACCCAGGTTATGGTGATGATAATTTTAATGATGAAGGTAGCTCAATAAACAGTCCAAGACAGGCAGCACGGCGAGAGGCAAGCACACAGCTAGATGCCGGTAGCAACTGACTACAGAGACTGAAACACTAGAGCTGACGCCGACACAGGACTTAGCAGTTCCACTGCGACGACGGACAGACTGATGCAAACCAAGAAGTACGTAGACAATTGACAAACTTAGACAAGGACTCGACAAGAGACAAAGACAAGAGGTGGGGTTAAATACACAGGGAACGTAATCAGGGAACTGGATACAGCTGGGAGCAATCAACAGGGATGACAGACTCACAGGGGAAAATGGACTAAAACACAGAAAAACCTCAAAAATAACTACACAGAAAATACAGATCATAACAAGCGATATGACACTGTGTTTTTTGTTTCTATTCTCTTTCAGTTGGCATGAGAGGTTTGGGTTCTCACAAGATAATATGCTTGAGTGAGAATGGTGAATGGCGGTGGTGAATATCTGCTCTTTATACAATAAGGAAAACTTCCTAAAGAAATGAAAATTCTTTACTTGAAACAGAAAAGGAATAAACATTTTAATTTAGATTAATGAAGCAGCAGGGATCAGAAGATTTGAGTCTACTAACCCAGTTTTGACCTGCTGATACAGATTTTAGGCCATTTTGATTGAACTTTATTTTACAGTGTTTCTTTTATATGGTCTTGTCATTAGTCCTTAATTATTTGTCAGGAGAGGCAATATCACACTGTGTGTAAGAGAAGTGTCAGTGTAAACCAGTTGGTTTTTTAAATGTTATAAAGCAAAGACAAAACTGTAAAAAAGTTGTTGATTTAAACAGTCTTTAGCTTCTGACATTGGCTTGATAATTCATAAAAGACGGTGAGGCATCGATCAATTGACATCGTACCAGAGATGGTTCCTTTATGTCCAAATAATCCAAATTTCAAACATATGAAACGATGACGGAGCAGAATGATCAACATGACGTCTGTCTGTCATAACGGCTTTAATGTCTCCATACAACAAACAGGATGTCTGTAAATGGCTTCTTACACTTCTGTACTTTAAATTAGGGCTGTTTTAAATAATTATTTTAGGAATTGAGTGATTAATCTAACAAAATATTGTACTGGAGCTTAAGGTATTAAAATTAATACACATACATAATATATCTACATAGCTGGTGAAAAGTCAGATCAACTCAAAACTTTCTCTGATTCCTCATTAAAATATTATGGAAAGGATGCAATGAAAAAAAAAAATATATATATATATATACACACACACACCCGCATATATTCTTCAAATCTTTACTGTCCTCTGCAACAGCAAACAGCCTGTAGCTCAATATGAACAACTCCTTAAAGATTTGCCCCCTGTTTATTTGAAATATTGGGCAAGATGTCAGTGAATCCATAGTTCTGACTTTTTGCATGTACCTTGAGTGAGGGTGAGTCCTTCATAAGTTCTCTGTTTCTTTATCAGTCCAAACCAAACAGACATAATTAGATTTAATACACTAAATTAGAGGAAGCCCATCTTCACCTCTAATATGTTAGTGAGCTGAAAAAACTGGACAAACTGATGAGCCCGAAAAAGCTCTATTATGCTGCCAAGAGCCCATTCATTGTATGATAGAGATGTGTGTGCGTGCGTGTGTGTGTTTAGTAGGACAGGTGCTGTCCCCAGATTTACAAATTTTGTTGTCACCATGTGGGATGAGGCATGTCCACACATACATAGATAGTTTGTTTGTTTCCCCCTCTTAAACTTCTCTTGCCCGCTCAGACACACACTCTCTTCATCATTCTGCCCAACCATACATCAGCCGCAGCAAAGCGAAGGTGGCACACATGCAAAAAAGATAAATGCGCACACACAACTGTTCTTGCACGTGGGTAAATGTCACGGCCAGACACTTATTGATTTGCTGGAGATATCGGGTGAATGATGGCAGTGTTGTGACATTCACACAGGCCCGGGAACTTACACAGGCCTGCCAGGTGTAAAGGGAGATGGAAGTGGCTGATATGTTTATGGAAAGACCTTATCTTGTCCTTTCGTTATGGAAATGTGAAGAAATCGTTTAGCTTCGCCCGGCATCTCGGCTCACTTTGTACTAAAGCTTCTCCTTTCAGATTTGCCTCACATGACGAGTGGGCTCTGTCTGTCTCTGTTTTTTTTTGTGCATATTTAGACATGCTTAGAAAGAACCAGAGGAAAGTGCAGCTCCTTATCCTTCCTCTTGTACGTCCACTCATGCTGGTTTTCTTCTTCCTGACGTTTTTGATGTGTTCCTGAATCTCTTCCCAGTAGATGGAAATCAGTTACCGTCATGATTGACTGCGAAGCAGCTTCAGCAGACAATTCATTATTCACCTCTAGCACCAAACTTGCCTCTCTGCTCCCCGATCTTCATTTTTTTTTCTTTCCTCGCCCCCTTTCTTTCTCACACACAAACACACTTCCATCCTGAAGCCACGACTGTTGACAAGCAATTTTAAGCAAACCCAAATTTAAAATTGGGCTCTGTCTCGCCCTGGGGAAGGGGAGCACAGAAGTCCTAGGAAGGTTTCAGCTCTGAGTGTGAAGGAGGTTGAGGTGTGTGCTGGTGGACCCCTCCTCCACCCTCTTTAGAAAATAAAGAAGAATAAAGAATGCCACAGCGAAGGTAATTAAAGTGATGTGTTGCATCTTCCTCATTATCCCTCACACAGTGCGCAGAACATGAAAGAGGCATCTGAGTGGTTGCTCAACCTTTGTTGCACATGTGTGTTGGTGTGTTTGTTCGGCTCACTGGGGTGAGTGACTCACACAGCCGGATGGACTGCCAGGGTGGAGATGGTGGTTCAGCTGGGTCGAGTTTAGCGCTACGGTTTCCTGGTATGCTTTAAATCGGTGGGCTATATCGTGACGCTTTCTGCAGGAATCTCCTTGGAAGTGCATCAATTTGTTGAAAATGTCTGGCATTTTAGGGAACATAAGCAGGACAGATATATTCTTGTACATCAATTAAAGGGGCCACAAGATATCATGATATGAAAACGCCACAATATTTATTCAGCAACACAAAGTTGGTCCTGTAAAGAGCAACTGGATTGCAGTCAGCATGTGACTTTATTCAGAGAACTAAATTCCTCTCCATGTCCATACTGATTTTGGCTGTTTATCCACTTTGTTTTACTATGAGATGCAGTTTTCACTACAAACTAAAGGAGGAACAACAAGGTGGTACACCAGCTACTCAAAGGGCTGAAAAGAAATACTAACATCATTATTAATGTCGTCTCTTTTCGTCCCTGAGGGATAAATAATCCAAATGAGGTGAACAGCAGATATGCCTTTATGTGCTCCCTTATTTATCTGCTGTGTCTTCAGCGCAACACTTAGCATGAGAGTTTTAATGTCAAAGAAGATTCTAGAGGACCTTAATGGAAGAACACAGATGAAAAATGTATTTGACAATGCCTTTGCAGTTGAAGGTACAGTGAGCAGACTGGGACTTATCTATCATGGCTAATTGTAAGCTATTATTATAATCCCTGTGTGCTTTAAGCCTGACAATGACAATCTTATTTACATTTGAAGCTCTTATTTTAAAGAAAGAAAAGAAGTAGTTCTTCAGTTTTTATCCAGTTGTTATGAGAAAGTTAGCTAGTTTACCTTCGACTGGCCAATTTCTTCTGGAGGCGTGGCGGTTTTTATTTTTCCCCAATCACTGACATTTGTCCGTGACATATGTAGTGAGGCACTTGGATGTTATGAAGCTTACCAGAAATTGTTTGCACTGTAAACAACCATCCTCCTCTGTGAAGAGAGAACTGATCTGAACAAGGCGGCTGGTTGGGTTAAATATTTGGAGATTCATCACCAACTGAACGGCTTCCTTCACGTCCTCTGCTGCCCTTGCTAAAACTATAGGCAGAGTACAATCTAAAACTCAGCAAAAGATCAATGTCATCCTTCACCACTCCTCCTGTTCACTGATTGGCTCAGTCAAAAATGGACTGGAGACGATCCAAATCAACAGGAGGAAAGCTCAGACTGAGAATGGAATGGCCAGGCTAGAGTAAATGGGTAACTTTGGGGAAAAAAACTTAAATGTTCAAACTAATCAAAATGAAATAAGATATTCTATTCTGAACATATTCAAGTATTAGAGGCCCCTTAGATTCAGATAAAAATAGCAAAAAGAGACTGGTGAAGTGATTCCAGAAGCATAGAGTTGGGGCTGCTACAAGCGGACGGTCCAGGTTTGACTCTGAGCCCAATTAGTTCATCTTCCTTTTCTCTCGGTACATCCCGTTCTGTGTAGAGACCTGTCAAATAAAAGCCACAAAAACAAAGCATGACTCAGTTTGTCCAAAAAAACTTCTGGTGAATTCAGTATTCATTCAGAATTCTGTTGACTCATGAGCTGAATGTGTTTACATCCTCACAACAATCCATTCCTAGAGCAAAATAACTTCTCACAGTTCTCTCTGATAATGTTTCTGTCATATTTTATATCTATACAACATGCATACATAATTATCACACTTGATGTTTCCTATTTGCTGCTAAAATGACGAGCTTTTTAATCAGTTATTCTATCCACAGCGCTTAATCCGCTGTAATTTGAATATACCATTATCTAGTGAACAAACCGTTCCTCCTTACTGCCTCTGAAATGAGAACATCGGCTGCCTAATATCAGAAATTACACACTTTACTTATTCAGATTGTATATAATATTTCCTTGGGGATGGAAAATAGCTTATTCCCATACTTTTGACCCTATAATTTAGAAATAATCATTCAGTGTAGCAGCAATAAAAAAAAAAGTTTGTTTTCTGATTTATTCGCACACCCTGCCGTGTAAAATGATAAGAGGCCACTTCACTTAAAGCAGCCAAGTTGTGGAACCTGTGAAGGTCTTAGGTTACAACAGGCCGTCCAGCTGAAGCTTTCCCAGCCATTTGACACTCCAGCTCTGATGTTCTGTACTCCCACACACCGGGCCACCGTATGTCATTGTCTTGGCGGAGCAGCATGATGTCATGTGATGTATTACTGGGGGAAACTTTCAGATTTACTCCACATGTGTCTGCAGGTGGGTTGGAGCTGAGTGTTTGTTCCCTGCTCCTTCATTGTTGTGAGCATTTGCTGTCTTATCTCGAACTTTTCAACCAGACAAGAACATCAAAAATAAATCCCTCTGTCCTCAAATCCTTGTTGTGCTCTTGCACTATGCGGAGTCGTGTCGTATGTTTGGGGATGATTAGGAGAAGCGACTGTCACGACACGGTGATGATGTTGATATTGCTGAAACTCACTCCTGTCCGATTAGCTCTGCCTTATCCCTGCAGGGTCCAGCCACACTGTTCCAGAGGGTTTAGATAGAGAAGCACAAAGACGAAATGTGTTCGCTTTCTTTCTTTTTTTTATCTTTCTTTTTACTTTTGAAGCAACTCAGTTACTTGGCTTTAACCCAGAGGAATCTCCAGATTTCCCCAAACTAAACTGTTTCTGTCTGTTTGTGTCTCTTTCAGACAAACCGTCTCACTTCACTCCGGCCCAGCCTCCTGATGGTAAGTCCTCCGTTCTGTCTTTGTTGGGTTTCTGCAGAGTGACGCCTCAGACAGCAGACCTCTGAAGAGGGTGGCCTCCTCTCTACCAGATTTAGCCGCACTGCATTTTGTTTCTGTGCCGTTGGTACGGCGATCGCTTTATCATTTCTGCTCTGTCCCTGATGACTTGATTTGATCTCCTCTGCACAGCTAGTTAGGATGAAGCTCCATGTCTATAGTCAGATAATGCACCTTCCTGTCTCTGTGAACATCCCAACATTACTTCATGCACCTGGAGAAAACACAGGCAGGAAGCGTCACTTTCATCTTGGCTTGTTATCCGTATGTTCTCTTCCCAGGCGACGGATATAAATCTCGCGCTACGGTTCTTTATGGTTTCAGTTTTGTTCTTGGCCAGAAACACGAGCTGCTAATTTAACAAAAAGCAACAGCCTATTTCTAAAAAAAATGTAAGTCTGAGAGCTTTAATTGGAGGAAAACAGCTGGTTTTCAAGCTGCTATCATGAATATTTGTCAGCAGTAACACAGTTAGACAGTGTTTTATAGTTGGGCTGATCTTTTCTTTTCTGGCGGGAGAATCCCGCTCCTGCCTTGCATAGATGGACACAGTTGCCAGGGACAGCCTCCTTTTTGAAGGTGTGGCATCATTTTGAGTTGCTCGGTGCAGAGAAAAGTCTTCTGATGATCCCAAAACCTCTGATGGACAAAAGATTGCAGAGTGAACTCTGAATCTGTTTCTGATAATTATACAGTCGATCAGAGGAGAAACCAAAACTAAAAGCAGCTGGTGACACATGTCACTTAAACTAATCAGATTAGAAATTGTTGGGAGATAATTATCTGTTCACCGTAGAAGTGAAATGATTGTGAGTTGTTATGAGAATATTGGATCTTTCTCACATTGCTCCCCATCCCAAAGGTCTGGGGTTCAACTCCAGCTCTGTCTGAAGCGTCCATTTGTTTTGTGGTTTTTGTTTTCTGACTGATGCAGTTGTCCCGATGAATGATTGGTTCTGGCAGAGAGGTCTCTGTTGGTCTGTTTCTGACTATCCTGCTGAAAGATGGCACTCAGCACAATTGAGCATCCTGCTCCCGCCTTGCATTGAATTTTCCTCTACAAAAGAAATGAGGTCCTGCATTGAGCCACTCATTTCCCATGTATTAAAGTTTTTGCTGCCTGAAGGACACAGTTTGTTTCTGCACTAGTCAACCGTTTAAAAGCCGTTCCTGGCACTTAATTACATTTCCAATAGTTCTGTAGGCTTTGCACCAGCAGCCTACGTTGGTTTAATATGCCAAGGAAAACAAAAAGCAAAGTCTCCAATCAGCGGGGTAAGCCTGCCCTCTGGGACCCGGTTTCTCTGGGTCATTTAACACTAGTTAGACAATTAGAGTTGGCCCAAATATGGCAGCGGGCCACGGTCCCTCTTTTTTTAATGTATGGTTTCTGAAGGAGTCAAGAGGTTTTGGGAAAGATGCTTGAGAAAAGCAGAGTGCTAATGCAACTATGCCATTATTCAAATTGGCTTCAAAGAGCACAGAGCTCGTTCCACTGAACTTGTCCTTAGAGCCAAGGACGCTCCACTCCACAGTACTTAATTACAGGAAATCACAGACAAAATACCAAGGAGCCGGCATTTTTAAACAGCCTAGTTTGTCTCTGAAATGCCGTTGATGAGATGTCCTTATTAGCACGAGGAGAGAGTGCAGAAAGTCAAAGAATTTCCTTCTGCAAACACTGAAGAATCGTCTGGGGGCTTGCTGAGGAGAAATGTGTAGGTTTGGCACAACATAAAGCAAAAAGCATTTTGATGATATGTATGGTGTGTGCCATACACAAATAGCTGATGAATCTTCCCCAATGAATGGCCCATAATCACTAAGTCCAAAAAGTGACAAAAGTCATAAAGCAGCCTTTAATTAGCTGGTTTCTTTGAAAGCTCAAAGGAGCAGTTGCTTAGCTCAGGCCACAGTCATTATTGCCTGTCGTCTCCTGATAATAAGACAGTTGTTGCGTGTTTAGCCAAAGCTGGAAAGCTCATAGAATTTGCAGTTTGGGGGATTAACATTGGACTTGGGGGAATGGGGCTTGGCTGAGAGAAATGCTTGATAAATGAGGCTTTTGCCTCAAGCTGATTTAGAAAAACATGGACAGTACTTTCCCCGCCGGCCAAGGACAAGAAGCAGGAGTAAAGCTGCGATAGCCATCTATTATAGGTTAATGTCAAACTTCAGACGGGATGTTGATTGTGGCCAAAAATAGTCGTAATTGAACAGAAATAGATTTACTTTTCTGTCTCAGTGTTCAGTGGGAAAGTCACTGAAGATGGCTCCCAGGAGGCATCTTCAGTCCCTCCTGGGCCTTTCATTTCATCCAATTTCAGCCGGAGGTGAGTGACTAAACAAAGACCAATCAGGATTCAATATAGCCCAGAGACTGGGAGGAAGGAAGGTGTAATGGAAGAGTGGAGCCTTAGATAGTTCAGAGGTCTCTAGTGACTGCCACCATCTTCAGCACCACTTGCCCAGCAAGAGCCCATTTGCAGGGAAGCTTTCAATTTCACATTTGGTCGCTGACAGGTCTCTCCAGAGGACTGACAGTCAAAATAAACTCCCGGTCTGAAATGTGATTTGATCTTAGATGGTGGGACGCCTGCGAAAGAAGTGCTAGTGGGCTCACTTATTGTGGAAAAACATTACCAGGAACCAACAGAACCTCTGAGAGAAAACGGAAACCCAGTGCATCAGTTCTATCACCTCTTTCAGATTGACTGAAGAACGGTTACAGCGTCCCTGTAATTTATTCTGCCGAAGCCTTTTCCCTCTGTTCTTGACAGTAAGCCCGACATGCAAAGAGGCAGAATTAATTAGGACTCCTTGGCCTATCTTAATTAAATCTTTTCACATCGTAGATTTCACACAACAGTAGAATTATCTACCTCATCTTTCAGCCGGGGCGGGGAGGCTGACAGAGAACGTCTCACATCAAGATATCAAAAGTGAGGCTGAAAAGTTGCCTTAGGATTATGATTATCTGTGGCTGTGTCAGGTTCATACAAAGAGGAGCTTGGTAGCCCAGTTTTATGACGAGTGGTGATATAATTAGGTGGGCTTAACTTTGTCATGCAAATTGCACAAATCTTCCAAAAAACAGAGCTGAACTCCATACATGTACGTCTTGTTGCACGGAGCATCACTACAAGGAAACAATAAGAAAAAAAATAGTAAATTCAATAATTTTCCTAAAAGTTAGTAAATATTTCACATATTTAGGTGGACAGATTGAATGATTGTATCTGGTGTCTCTGCTCTGTGGCTGAAACAGTATTCAGTTTAATTAACTGCAGTTTATTTATCTCTCACAATTCAGCCCAATTCAGTGTTATGATTCCTGAGAATAAAAGATTTATGATACATAGTAAATAGCTGTGGCACAATTAATGCAAAACACGAAAAGTATGAAATACATCAGTTGTTCTGATCAGCATGTCATTAACTCCATCAAAAGAAGAAAAAAATCTTTTTTTTTTCATTAATAAAAGAAACTTTCAAAAGGCATGTTTACTTGTATATGGAAAAGCAATCACTTGCTTTGGCTGTAACTGAAAATCTAAATTACCGTTATATGATGAGTATGAGAATGCTAAAACTATAGCTAAGCTATAGTGGTAATGGTACAAAAGAGATTATCATAATCTAAAATGTTGCAAATCAATGATGAGAAACCTTACAGCCGATGTTAGTTAGTTTAGTAGCTAGCTAGCCAGCTAAGAAAGTAGCTACAAAACTAGCAACATCAGAGCTAGTCACAGAAAGCAAACCCTTAAAGACAAGTTATATGTGAGTACTATCCACACTGGCTACTATTCAAACCAAAAGATTAGGCCCATCCTTCAGATACAGTTTACACTCAGGCTTGCCTCATCTCACCTGAGCTTAACCACTATTGATCTGCCGAGATAGCTTAGAATTAGATGTCCAAAGAGAGAAAAACAGCAGCTGCAATGAGAGAGAAACCAAGCTGGAAAGTGCAGCACTGTTTGCTTTTGATCCTCTTGACAGGCAGTAATTGTTTATGTAGTTAACAGTGCAGGTCTTCTTTTATATGCCCTGCAGCTGTGAAATAAACCTGACTTATTGAAAATGCAGGTGATTCACAGGCTGCAGAGCTGGAAGGATGGGTGGGTTTTTGATGTGGATGCTCAATATACTGAAGCATCTGTTGATGCTGTCAGGCAGAGTCTCTGTTCACGTATCTGATTCAGTGGTAGGTCTCTGATCAGGAAATCTGCAAGTGACATGTCAGCCTTAAGTGAGACTTTTAAATGTTGTCCTTTTGCCAGATATCTCAGTCTTGAACTGGGCTGCCACTCAGAATCGCCGCTGCACAGCAACAAAGATCCTCTTTATGTTGCTTTGAAGTTTGTAGTAAATTTGTCTCTGCTGTTAGGGATTGTTCTGACGCTTTCCTTCAGAAGAGTATTAGGACTGGGTAGCAACAGGGTAAGCAGTCTGAGAGTCTAACCACCACGCGTTAAAACCATGTTTGAGTAAAACAAAACACATTCTGTTTTTGCTGTTAAAAAAAAAAAAAAAAAATCTCCTTTTTGTTACAGTATTTTTTTAGAAGGGGAGCTGCCTCAAGTACCTTAATACCTTAATATGGCTTACAGGATGATTAATCAAATTAATTGATTAATTTATACTATATTTTGGGTCCGCACATATTTGGGTAAAACAACGAGATGTTATGTCATTTTTTTTAAATACTAAAAAAATAAAACGTTTTGATTGTTTGTGGTTACTGATCATCATGCAAAGACATTTATGTAAATCCTCATGAAATAATCAACAAGAGTCTTTTAAAGGGATAGTTTGACTATTTAAAGTTAGATTATTAAGCTTGCTTACCTCGTTGCCATGGCGATGAGTTTGAGAGACCCATTGCCATGGCGATGAATTTGAGACCCTGAAACTTGTTGCCATGGCGATGAATTTGAGACCCTGAAACTTGTTGCCATGGCGATGAGTTTGTAGAAGAAAAGCAGTGGAGGGCTAACCATTTTAGCTAATTTTAGAAATGCAGAATAGCTGAAAAGTTTTGGACTCTTGTCATGAAATTCTAAATTTGGCCTCGTTTGCCTAGTAACATGGACATTGTTCATATATATTAAAAAGGCGCTACAAACTTAACCCAACCATAAATTTTTACATAGACGAGGGAAGCTCTGTCGAACTCTGTTAGTTTTGCTTTATTCTTTGGATTTGTTCACGATTTTACAAACTTACTGTGATACATTTCCTCTACAGTTACAGGAACTATAACTAACTAACTAACTAACTAACTAACTAACTAACTAACTAACTTTACACCACCTCACTTCAAAAATACAAAACACACTTGTAAATTATGTAAGCTAAATTAATAAAACAAAGACATGACAACAAGTTAAATGTTATAATGTCAGAGCTAAAGGAGTTAAGACAGAAACCTTTTTTTTTCGTAATGCAGTTGTAAATAAAATGATTTTTTAAATCTTAGAAAATGAAGGATTGCATCTGTGAAGAAGTCACTCAGCATGTCTGTGCAGAGACATTCAGGGAACCCTCCTCCTCTGAGCTCGTTGTCATATTTTGGAAGTAATTAGCATGTCTCTTTAAACTAGCTGGCTCTGTCTTTCACGTGTTGATGGCGCAACTATCCCACAGAAGCTGTAAAAAGCTGCGTTTTTGATTAACACAGCAGCAAGTTATTTTAAATCAGACATCATTCTAGTTGGAGCTGTGATGGGCGGGCACTAATTTAATAGTTGAGTGAAAATGACCAAACTAGTAGAGTGTAACCGTTGCGACGAATTTCACTGTCAGGTTGCTAATTAGGGGAAAATAAATGACTTCCCGGGTCAACATGATTCTTAACTGTACTCTGTTGTGATATCCTGCTATTAACTCAGCCCTGCAGTCACTGTTTCCTTAGTAAGAACTGCAAGTCAAAGGATTGTTTTGCTCAACAATATCTGTGCGGTTCTGGGGTTTTTTCACAGTGGTATCTGCTGCAGTTCGAGTCAGACATCTGCAGTTCACTGATCTTCTGTAAAGACTTGCACACACACTCACACAAGTTTCACTAGCTGAACATTTCACCCTGTGCTTTTTGTTTTTCTGGGCTCAGTCAGAAACATTGTTTACTGATTGCAGATGAATCTTAAGTTTGTGTGTGTGTGTGTGTGTGTGTGTGTGTGTGTGTGTGTGTGTGTGCGTGCGTGCGTGCGTGCGTGTTTCCATGTGTAGCATTCACACCAACCCACAGCCTGATGTTGGATTATACGGTTTGTGTGAATTTTTATCTGCTGTGGGAATGTTTTAGAAAACTTTGACTGTGTGGTCACTGGGGGGTTCATGTAGATATGAAACTATTCATTCTGAAGTTCCTCAAACTCAGCATGACCCAACTCACATCTTTTAAAACTTTGCAAAGGAGAGCTGGGTGAATTTAACACCATCTTAGTTCTTCTGAACCATGAAATATATTTGGATTTGGGGTGAAACTTTCAAGGTCCCACATGTTCTTCACTCCATACTCAGAGTAACCTTTTCTTTTCTGTGTCTGACAGACTGTTCTGTCGCACAGTAAGCTGATCAGTAGGGGGAAAGCTTTCACATCAAACTGCTTTGTGTGTGACATGGAGCTGATAAAGAGTTTGTGCTATAAACCAGTCACAAGGACAAACAATGGACTGCTGCTTTCTGAGCCGCACTGAGAGTCAGATCCAGTTCATCCTTTATTTAACGGAGTAACAACTTTTGTTAGCAGCTGCCATGAGCATCGCTGGCTAAAACAGGAACTTGTGTTTTGGATTCAGTACAACATGAAGATCGGTCTTCCTTCAGTTAGACTTTCAATGTCCTCGTTTTAGGGCAGCAGGATTGGTGAAAGGAAACAACCCGATCCTGAATCCGCCTACTGATTGGATGATACTGTAACTGAGAGGAAATGATGGGAATTGATGCAGAATCTAATTTAACTCTGTATTATTCAATATGACCTGTTTATGTGATAACATCTGAAGTAAACTGGTAAAATAACACAAACTAAACTGAAATATTGCAGCAGTCACAGAAAACAACTTGTTTCAACTCAAGCTATCTAAGCAAAGTTTTATGTTAAGTTGCTGTTCAGCTGAATACAAACACACCAAAGACTGGATCACCCTGTGGAAATCACATCAAATGTCAAAATCTTATTCCTTTAACAAACATTACAAACCAACAGAGGAGACATTGTGAAGACTGAATCCTGTGAAACTGAAATAGTTTAAGATGTGACTTCATATCCATGTAGGAGACCAAATCATTACCTAATGAAGTAATTGATTGCTTTTGCTTGTTGTTGGTCTTTCCAACCCACTACTCTTATAGGTCCACATGCATCTATTTGCAGACGTATCTATGCAGTCCCCATAAAAAAAAAATCTATTCTTAATTTATGGTTTATGCGGTTGCTCCATCTGCAGTAAGTAGGAGGTCTCACCTTGCTGACACACACAGTCACATTCTGGTTGAGGTCCAGAAATCAAACCAAAGGGATGACGACAACGCTAGAGTGGGCAAAGCATCGGCCCCTGTGTGTGTGCGTGTCTGTGAATATCTGTGTTTCGCTCAACTGGACACAATTACAACACACTGACACATGGCCCAGTAGCATGTCAGCAACACCATTTATGCTCTGATACTTTATTTTCCCAATACAGAGCCAAGCATGCAAGCACCCCCCTAAATCCACCCACCCCTCCACCCTCCATTAACACTCCCCCCCGCATCCTGCAGACCCCCCCCCCACCTTAGCCCTCGCAGAAAGCCAGGCTCTGGTCTGAGTGCTCCTGAATGCTCCTTCTTCCACAATTTTAATAAGACTTATGATAGCAGAAGGCGAGACAGAGCGCAGGAAAAGATATTGAGACAAAGAGAGAAATAAAAAGAGAGAGCCTTGTAGTCCCTCTTACTTAAACGTTTCTGTTCTGACTCCCTCACAGTATAAGGAGTATTTATACACTGAACTAGGCCAGTTCGTTCAGCATGATGGAGGGTAATAGCACACTACTATGTTTATGCACTTTTCAAAGTAGCATTTATGCACATCTCTGCAAGATTTATGCTATTCTGTATTCATTTCTACATGTAAACCCTCTGAATACTGATTAGAGGATTTGCTGGATTGGCTTTTACTGGTCAGTAGTTTGGTGTTGTGTTGTCAGGGAGGAGACTGAATCACATCCGAAAGGCATGAGAAAAACAATGGCAGACAAATATCTCTAGATTTATGTTCATGGAGAAACACATCCTTAATTAGAAATGTTTTTATAATGTGTCTGATCTCTGAGATGTTCAGTCACTGCTGAAGGGAAAGGCTTGGCAGGTAGAGAAAATGTTTTTCATTGAACAAGAAGTTGGTAGGAACGAATGTGAGGAGAGAAAGAAAAGACATGCAGGAAACTGATGTGAAACCAGAGATTCAGCCCAGAACAGCCATATAGAGAACCCAGTGACTCACAGGCTTTCCTTAAAAAATCTAAAGCTAATGCACACATTTACAACATCAGATGCTTGGCTTGTGTCTGAAAAATGTTAAATTAATGGTTAGATTAGTAATTATATGAATCTGTGCTTGAAATCCTTTCATACCATAGCAGACAATAAGAAAGTTATATCTATTAATACTTTTGTGGTTAGTTATACTTCAGTTCCATGAGGTTTTTAGTAGGGATGCTGCAATCAGGAATTTTGCTGCCGATTCCAATTCCGATCTCCCGTCAGAGCCAATCACTGCCGATCACTGGTCATTGCCTGCACACGCAGGCTGCGAAGTGAGATACAGCTGATTGGTTTAGGTGGTCAGCAACAAGAGATAGTGATCGATTGGTGATCACTGATCATACACTTTTTCATGGAAATCGGCCGATTATGATTGGTGGCTGATCGATTGGCACACCTCTGGTTTCCAGTGATT